>NC_080162.1:198013072-198313072 GCF_950295315.1 Erinaceus europaeus
GTCTCTGTGGGCTTTTCTTGCCTCTGGGGGGGGGGGAGTTACTTGCCTCAACGGGCATTTTTTGCCTCTGTGGGCATTACGTAGCATGGAGGGAGGGTATTGCCTAGAGTCCCAAGGCAGCTGGCTGCAGTCAGTCTTTGAGAAACGCAGCAGCATAAAGGGAAGCTGCTAGTTTTGTGCAAAGTGTTCAAGAGTTGTACCAGTAAGTCCAATAGAAGTGCCAGTTCAAAGCAGATGTCCACGGGAGAATGACAGGGGGTGGAACGTTGTATCAGGAAGGCCAGCTGCTGGAATTCTGCTTTTCTGTAGAGAACTTGACAGCTGCAATTGACTTACTTATGAAACAAAACTTGTAGCAGGTTAGAAGTTTACCACAATTGATAACTCCATTACAATTGGAAGTCTTTTTTAGTATGATTTTAAGGTTGTTTAAAGTTTAAACAATAAAATGTGGAAAGGTAAACAGAGAACCATGGGAAAAAAAAAGCCTCAGTCATGAGAATCATTAGCATAACCATTGTGCAATCTACCATTTCTAATTGAGAAGGTATTTGAGAGTTTAACGTATCAACAAGTCTTATTTAACCTTTTGTTACACCCATTGAAGATGGAGACACACCCTAGGTGTGCGCAGGTTTTTTAGACCAACTTAGTTAAAATATATTGATTTTTGACTAATTTTTACGTCAGATTTTAAATGTAAGTTAATTTTACCTTTATGAGAATTACGTTGAAAACCTTTTTCATTTAACTCTGTCTGGTAAGAATGTAGCCCTAAAGTTACATTTTAACTGTAAAGTTAATGTTTACCAAACTTTAAACACACATATAAACATGGTCTTCAAATACACAAGGAGAAAAAATTTTGTTACAAAGACATGTCATTTTAAACACGAATTTAGATCTGTACTGTCTAGTTGTTCGGGGGTGCGTTGTCCGGCGGTGGATTCTTGCGCAACTTCAGCTCCAAGAATTGTAGGTTGCGTTCTCTGCAGGAATCTCTGTGTATTCTAGCTCCTCTGCCTTCAGAGCCGAGCTGGGAATCTTGGCCAGGGGGCCCAGTTCCAGCAGGGAGCCTGCCGTCTCCAGGTGGTCCGGGATCTGCCCAGACTTCATAGCAGGAGAGTGGGCGGGCAGGCCATGCAGAAGGCGTGGGCCGAGGTGCCCCAGGGTGGCGGCCAGGATGGACTGCAGCCCTACCTGCCATGCCCGCTGCCCTGCTCCTGGCGGCCGAGCAGCGTGGAGGGAGCCCACGCCCAACTCCCCGCACCAAGTGCCGTTCCTGCGGGCAGGCTGCAGGCAGAAACCAGAGAGAAATGTTCCAAAAACACAGAAACAGTCTCATGAAGAAAGGGCAGAGGCCTGTGGAAACCTCTTCACAAGCAGAAAAGCAGCCCATAGTAGATAGGTAGCCAAATTGTCTTCACTTATCTGAGGGAGCAGGCAATGTGCTCCTCCATCTTTCTCCTCCGGAGGCAGAGGCAGGAACTCAGGAAGTATGTAGGATAGGGGGCGGGGAGAAGGGAAAAGCACAAAAAGGCAAAGACTAAACCACAATCTCCTGGAGGTTGGGGGGAGTGAGACTAAACCAAAATGAAGCATACCAACATAAATAGTTGCCAGGAGTAACAGGTTCTTCATGTAGGTATTGAACCCCCAGCAATACTCCTGAAGAAAAGTCAAAATAAATACATAAATAAGTACAATAAATTGAATGTAAAAAGTAAGTGAACAGTCTAAAAAAAAGAATTTAACTTTAATATATTACAATTTAGCAATATCAAATTGACGTAGTTGCTACAATGCTCACTGGATTTTTTTAATTTATTTTTGTTTTTTATTTACAAAAAGGAAACATTGACAAAAACCATACAGTAAGAGGGGCAAAACTCCACACAATTCCCACCACCAGAACCCCCCTCCTGATAACTTTCCTATTCTTTATCCCTCTGGGTGTATGAAACCAGGGTCATTATGGGATGCAGAAGGTGGAAGGTCTGGCTTCTGTAATTGCTTCCTTGCTGAACATGAGCGTTGACTGGTCTATCCATACTCCTAGTCTGCCTCTCTCTTTCCCTAGTGGGGCAGGGTTCTGGGGAAGCAGGGCTCCAGGACACATTGGTGGGGTCGTCTGTCCAGGGAAGTCCATTCGGCATCATGCTAGCATCTGGAACCTGGTGGCTAAAAAGAGAGTTAACATATAAAGCCAAACAAGCTGTTGACTAAACATGAACCTAAAGGCTGGAATAGTGCAGGTGAAGAGTTGGGGGGGGTCTCTGTTCTGCAGATAGCTAGTAGGCCTCTTTTACTTATATTACAAAGGGTTCTTGACTATACTATTTATTTCCCCTGAGCCTGAAATATGATACACAGGTGGATCCATGTTATTGTCTAGGGAGATGATATCATGGCTGAAAAAAGGACCAGAAAGCTGTATTATTTAATTTTTGGTTCATGGTTCTTCCTACAAACAGAATGTATTCAGCCAGCTTACATTAATCAAATGAGGTAGTCAGAAATCATATTCAGTGGTCTGGGAGTTGGCACAGTGGATAGATCATTGGATTCTCAAGCATGAGGTCTTGAGTTCAATTCCCAGCAGCACATGTACTAGAGTGATGTCTGGTTCTTTCTCTCCTCCTTTCTCATTAATAAATAGAATATTTTTTAAAAAATCATATTCATTGTAATATCAAGCTTCAGCACCTCAGTAGCAAATGCAGCGGTAGCTTCCATATTTTAAAAGCTGGTGAACTTATGGAACCAGTGATGAAAAGCCAATAGGAGGCTTTAGAGCAACGGCAGAGAATTATTAGAATAGCATAATCATGTGGAAGGAGAACACAGAGCAAATACGTCTCTGTAGGAAGTCTGCTCTTACTCCCATCTCATCTGGGCCCATGGTGAATATATTTGTTGTTTGGGAATGTAATTCTTTTAGATTTGCCTCTCCTCAGGAAACTACCATTTCCAATTATCTGATTCCTTAGCTGCATCTGAAATGGGCGTCAGAGAGCATGCCCTTCCTGGTTGTTCATAAGATTCCTGAGTTTTGTTTCTGTCTAGGAAAGCTAATGGGTGTTGGGTGGCTTCAATATCGAACAATCTCATTCTTTGGTTAAATTTTAGCCTGAGGGTTCTCCGTGAATGCACTTCTCTAAGAAGCTTAATATCTTTTTTATTAGTTCTCAATTTATTTTAATTATATCCACTCCTTGTGATAATCATAAGAAATATAATTCATTCAGGATCTAAATTCTGGTATCTGTTTTTTTTTGTTTGTTTTCATTTGCTGTAGGACCTGACATTAATTTTGTATTAACAATACTTATGTTCTTTGCCCTATCAGTTTTGATAATGAAGCCACTCACTGAAGTACTTTCATTCACTTTTTAAATGTTTTATTTTCGTAAGTGTGCCATTTTGAACCAGGTCCAAGCTTTAACCCACCGCATTGAAGGAGACTTGGATTCTGTGGCCACTTTCACTCTCCCAGGATTATCGCTGTGGCTTGGTGCTGGCACTATAAATCCATTGCTTCTGGTGGTTATTTTTTTTCCCATTTTATTGGATAAGATTGAAAGAAATTGAGAGCGGAGGGGAAGATAGAGAGGAAGAGAAAGATAGACACCTGCAGACCTGCTTCGTTACTTGTGAAGCAAACCTCTCTGCAAGTGGGGAGCTGGGGCTGGGGGCTCGAACCTGGATCCTTGCACTGGCCCTTGCACTTAGCATTATGTGTTCTTGACTGGGTGCACCAACACCCAGCCTCTGTAAAATATATATTTATTTTGCAACCAGGGTTATTGCTTGAAATAATGTTTTTATTTTTATTTTTTCCTGATAGGGAGAAAAGTAGAGAGGATATGAGAGACAGAGAAAGAGTTCACATATAGCACTGCACTGCTCCAACAGTAGTGACATGTTTCCCCTTGCAAGTGGAGTTCAAGGTCTTAAATCTGGATCCTGATGCTGGAAAATGTGTGCTCTCCACCAGGTGTACTACTGCCTGGCTCTTCAATTCTCTTGGAATTATTCTTGCTTAAAAATCTCTTGACATTTTAATATTTCTTTTTTGCAACACTGGGGTTTCACCTCTCAGAGCTATTTTTTTCAGGTAGAAAAACAGAGACAAAGGGAGAAGCCAGAGACAGAAGTTGGATACCACCACCTCACCAAACCTTGCCCCAGTGTGGTGGGGCATATGGCAAAGCAGGCACCCTCCCAGGTGAACTGTCTTCCTTATCCTGGCTGCCTTGATCTTAAAAGCATCTTCATGTTCTCATCATAATTTCAGTTCCATTTGAATCACAGATCTGAGACTAGGCATCAACCTGGCAATGTAATGTCAGCAGAATGGAAGTTTCTTTTTTATGATTTTGTTGATAAATGAAGGGGAACATGTATAAGGTAAGAAGAGTCAGTTCTGAGACATCCATTAAGTGCATGGTGTTACCACTCTATTCTTGTCATTATTTTAAAATTTGTTGATATATATATATATATTTTTAAAAATGCACACACATTGGGAAGGCAGTGGCTTACCTGGTTAAGTGCACCTATTTATAAAGTGCAAGGATTTCGGTTCAAGCCCCTGGTCTTCACTTATGGTGATGCAGGGCTCCCCTCTCGATTACTCTCTGTCTCTATCCATTAATAAATAAATATTAAACAAATAAAAACACATATTTATGCCACCACTGTGCTTATATTTCATGGAGGAAGAAAGCAGTATTCAGGAAGTAAATCTGAAGAGGTTGTGTCTGATCTAGGCAACATCAAGTATCCTAAAATCCATCAACATCATTTGGTGCTCCCTTGGAAGATAAGGATCTGCTATAAAATTCTGAATTCCTTTTAGAGTTTCTCCTGCAAATGTAGAATACAATTCATCAGACAGAGCCCTTTGATAATTCTCTGAAGTAGATGAAATGTTTCACGAAGTTCAATTTTGTCACATTCCTTTTGACATCACTCTATCCTTTAGAATGCCAGAAGATTCCAATTTCCTTACTAATCAGAGTGAAATCTCTGATGAATTGACTGTTTGTGAACTTTATAAATTGCAGGTGAGCCTTTAATGGGTGACTCATTCTGATTTTTCTTTCACTAATAGTATCTTTGACATTTGATCACTCTATGCTCTTTTCATTTCAAAATAAATTGCAATCTCTCTAGACTTTCAAAATTCTCGAATTTAAATGAACTAGTATTTAAGGAAAAAAAAATGAGATGCTTGAGGAAACAGCTGCAATTTTGTCATTTTCTGTTAGAAGGAATCAATTAAAGTTTATGGGAAGTCAGTGGCTTTCTCTTTCTTTCATTCATTCTTTCTTTCTTTCTTTCTTTTTGATGAAACCGATAAAGAACAGGTATTACATAACCTTGATGTTTTTCCCATGTAATCACACCTAAGGACCTTTTAGAAGCATATGGATATTGACTCATAGCAGTCAAATATTCTATTTTCTAGACATAGTTGATGTTCTAGAACAAAATCTGGATGGCTTTCATTTGGTATTTTAAGACAAAATTTAAAGAGACTACTAGTTATTAGATAATCACAAAATGTTGAAAATATTGAGTTTCCTTCTCCTAAAGAAAAAACAAAGTCCTTGCATGTAGCACACTGAGAAATAACTAGAGACCACTGAATTAACTACTTGGAATTAAAGGCAAGTCAAAGGCACACATTCAGGGTAATAATGCAAAAGTACTAGAAAAGTTGTGACACATTTTTTGCACAGAAAAATATATCATGATTTTCCAACATGTATGTTCTGAGTATAAATTGCATGTCCAATTCTATAAGAAATGGTGTCTTGAGAGAGACTGAAAGATGAAACCACACACACATCTAATTAGTGCAATAACCAAACTGGCTACGATATTCATTGTTAATTCCCTGCTTATTTTCTCCTCCTTTATCTCTTCCTTTCACTCCAGTCAAACCTTCCAATTATTACTGTATTTTTTATATTTTTGAAATTTCCTTTGAATATGCATTTTATCAAAGGACTACCTTATAGCTTTCATAGTTTGTCCATATTCCTAGAAGTATTCTGCTCTTTATGACTCATTTCTTTTTTTAAATAAATATTTTTATTCTAATGAGAGAGAGAGCGAAATACAGAGAGAGAGACTAGAGCACTGTTCATCTCTGGCTTATGATGGTGCTGGGGATTGAACCCAGGACCTCAGAGGCTCAGGCATGAAAGTCTTTTGCATAACCATTATGCTATCTTCCCAGCCTTATGACTATTTCCTATCTGTCCCTAGTATGACTGTATTTTATTTAGACATGGTTAATAACTAGTAAATTCCACCCCAACCTCTAGCCTGTGTGTGTGTCCCTTCTGTAGTGTAAATATTCATGTCCCAGATAAATAACTGTCTTTCATCTGTCAGATGAGCACAAAAGTGATCTGGAAGCAGACAAACCTTATAACATGTGAAGCCTTGTTTTGTTGTTGTTGTTGTTTTTCTCCAGGTTATCTCTGGGGCTCAGTACCTGCTCTAGGAATTCACTGCTCCCAGAAGCTATCTTTTTTTTTTCTTTTTTCCATTGTTGTTGCTTTTATCGTTGTTATTATTGTTGCCATTGTTGGATAGGACAGAGATAAATTGAGAGAGAAAAGGAAGATAGTGGGAGAGAAAGACACATGCAGACCTGCTTCTTCTCTTGTGAAGCCACTGCCCTGCAGGTGGGGGGCCAGACTCGAACTTGACCCCCCCCCCCCCCACACACACACACACACGCTGTGGGAAGCCTCATTTTGACCCTATCAGCAACAGTAATGTAGTCTGAATTGTACTGTGGATATGGAAATAAATGATGTAGAGGTGTGTCAGTGTTCCAATTGAGAAGATGTTCAATTTATAGAAAAATTTATAGAAAACTTCTGGTTGTAGCACTGTGAAACAGTAAAAGCAAGCAAAATGAATTGGTCTACTGCACCATAGTAAAGGATTCTGGTGTGGGGGGAGGGGAGGGCTCAGGTCCTGGAACATAATGGCAGAAGAGGACCTCGGTGGGGGTTTAGAAAGTTATGCAGAAAATTAAAAAATGTTACCCATGTACCAACTATGCTACATCACTGCTGACAATAGCCCCATAACTCTCCCAATAAATTCTCCCAATAAAGAAAAAGCAAAAGACCATATAAGTAAATAAATTATACTAAATTTATCAGACTTCTGCTTCAGAAAAAGATGTGTCATAGCTGTTTTCAGCAGCATATTGGCATATTACAAAGTCTACAATATTGGCATATTACAAAGTCAGTTATAGGGTTTAAAACATCAAAATCTAGTTATTTGCTTAAATGATAATTTGTTTTTGTTTTCTAAAACTACTTATGAGGTAAAAGCCATACCTGAGGGGGACGGGTGGTGGCGCACCTAGTTGAGTGCACATATTACAGTGCACAAAGACCCATGTTCAAGCCCCCAGTCCCCACCTGCAGGAGGAAATCTTCACAAGTGGTGAAGCAGTGCTGCAGATGTCTCTCTGTATCTCTCCCTCTCTATCTTCCTCCTTCCCTCCCAATTTCTGACTATCTTTATCTAATAAATAAATAATGATAATTAAAAGCCATACCTGATGAATGCCATTGTCATTTATTTTTCCAAAGTATCATGGGTATCTAGATGCATAGTAGTCAACGAAAATGCTCAGTAAATATGTATCTAATGAGGGGAAGCTTTTGTTTTGTCATTGCAGGGGCTTCGCTGCTGTAGGGCAACTTTGTAGAAGAAGAAAAAAGAATCTAGAAGTAAGTAAATTATAATACTCTTATAATCTCACTAGACTGAACTAAGACAAAGTAAAAACCCTAAATAGGCCAATAAAAATAGTAAAATTGAAACAGTAATCAAAAGTTTATAAAAAAAATAATAAATAAAAACTCATGACCAGATAGCTTTAGTATTATATTCTGCCATATGTTAAAAGTCAACTTGACATCTACTTGCCTCAAGATTTTCTAAAATAATGAAACAAGCTCTCCAAAATACCTATTATGACATCAACATTACTCTGATAGCCAGAGCTGACATGAATGTTGTATATGCACAAAAGAAAATAATAGACCAATATTTCAAATAAACATAGATGACATTTGACAAACTCACCAATAACATCATCCTTAAAATAAAAATCCAGGGTTGGGGAAGATAGCACAATAGTTATGCAAAAAGACTGAAAAATATCTCTGCAATCTCCAATCTGTTGAATGTTTGTGTCATAAATGATTGTTGGATCTTGCCTAACAAATGCTATCTCTGTATACTGATATGATAATATGACTCTTTCTTTCCTTTTGTTGTAAAATATTTCATTGATAAATTTATATATATTGAACCATCCCTGAATCTCTAAGATGAAAATATATTTGCCATGATGTATAACCTATTTAATGTGATGAAGAATTTCATTGGCTAGGATTTTTTAATTAAAAAATTGGTTGAGAAATTTTTAATATAATGACACCATCCCCAAATGGAGAGAGATGCTATGAGTAGAATATTCGCCAAAGAAGAGATTCAAAAGCCAATATATATTCCTCCAAGCCATTGATTGTCAGAAAAATGTAAATAAAGACAATAATATCACTTCACTCCAGTAAGAATGTCATACATCGAAAAGTAGAGTAACAATAAATTCTGGAAAGGTAGTGGGGTAAAAGTTTTCTCTTGCACTGATGGTGGAAATGTAAATTGGTCCAGTCACAGTGGGAAAAAAAAATCTGAAAAACTATCAATAGACTAGAAATAGACCTACCCTACAATATGACAATTTCTTTCCTGGGGATATATCCTAAATAATCAAACCAACCCCCCCCCAATGTATATACCTATATTCATAGCAGCACAATTTGTAGTCAAAACCTGGAAGCAACCTAGATGTCCAACAACAGATGGTGTTTCTACACGATGGAATAGTACTCAACCATGAAGAATGATAAGTTTGCCTTATTCACCTCATCTAGGATGGAGCCTGAGGAAATCATGGGAAGTGAAATAAGCCAGAAAGAGATGAATGAATCTGGTTTGAGCTCACGAATGGATAAAAGTTTAGCTATAAGGACAGAAGGGGAAACACAAAGAAAAGCTTGGACTGGATTTGGTGTATTGCACCAAAGTGAAGAACTCTGGTCGGGCGGGAGCTCTCAGGAACTGATGTATGATGGTAGAGGGGGACCTAGCCTGAGGGTGAGAGTGCTTTGCAGAAAGCTGAGAAGTTTATGCATGTATAAACAATTGTATTTACTGTAAACCATCAAGTCACCCAATAAAAAGGAAAAATAAATAAAAGTTCCCAGAAGAAAAAAAATGGGTGTAGCATTCCTTTATACTGATCAGATTCCATCCCCAAAATAAGTTGAAAAAAAAATCAAAGGTCAGCACCTGGGATTAAGACAAACTAAGAAATCTCATTCAGTTAAGTAAGTTATCATTCAAAAGTTTTCCTGAGGCCACACAGTGAAATATTCTGTATCGTGCACAAGTTATGATGTATGAGGGCTCACATTCAAGCCCCTGGTACCCTTTTGCAAGTGGGTAGTGACACAAGTGGTAATGGAGGGTTGCAAGTGTCATTTCTTTTTATTTATTTATGAAAGGAGACATTAACAAAACTATAGGATAAGATGGGTACAACTCCACACAATTCCCACCACCAGAACTTTGTATCCTATCTCCTCCCCTGATAGCTTTCCTATTCTTTATCCCTCTGGGAGTATGGACCCAGAGTCATTGTGGGATGCAGAAGGTGGAAGGTCTGGCCTCTGTAATTGCTTCCCTGCTGAACATGGGTGTTGACAGGTCTATCCATACTCTCAGTCTGCCTCTCTCTTTCCCTAGTGGGGTGAGCCTCTAGGGAAGTGCAGCTCCAGCCAGGACACATTGTTGGGGTGCTCTGTCCAGGGAAGTCTGATCGGCATCACACTGGCATCTGAAATCTGGTGGCTGAAAAGAGAGTTAACATACAAAGCCAAATAACTTGTTGAACAAGTATGGTTCTGTGAGATAGAGCATATGTTCACACACATCCATAAACTAGGGCAAAATATATACCTGAAAGCAAAAGTACACAATAGTCTGCAGTGAGTACCCCCCAACACTTCATCTGCACCATTCCAGCAAGTGTCTTTCTTCCTCTCTCTTTGCCTCCTCCCTCCTTCCCTCCCTCTCAATTTGAAACTCTGTAAAAAAAAAAAAAGGAGAGAAAAATAAAGAAAGAAAGAAAAGAAAGCTAGAGAGAAAAAATAGATACTCTTCTGACTAGAAGGGATATTTAAAAAAAAGAATATCCCAAAGAGTTAATAAAGTATTCATTACATTTAACAACAAAATAAAATACTCCCTCCAAAAATGAATAGTGTATTAAACAAACACTTTACCTAAGAGAACATACAAATGACCAAAGGCAAAGGACAAATCTTCTCATTCCCTCCTATAATAGAAGTACAAATAAAGGCAAGGATGAGATAGCTCACTGGTATCTTGGATGTGTGGTATTGTACCTTTATAACCACTGTGTAAATCAGAATTTTGTCAATAATAAAAGAGGAAGAAATAAATAAACAGGGAGTCAGGCAGTAGCGCAGTGGTTAAGCACACGTGGCACAAAGCAAAAGGATCCAGCCTAAGGATCCTGTTTAAGCCCCTGGATCCCCACCTACATGGGGAGTGACTTCACAGGCAATGAAGCAGGTCTGCAGGTGTCTTTCTCTCCCCTTTTCTGTCTTCCCCTCCTCTCTCCATTTTTCTCTGTCCTATCTAACAATGATGACATCAACAACAACAATAATAACTACAACAATAAAAAGGGCAACAAAAGGGAAAATAAATAAATAATAAAAAAAGAAATACATAAATAAGAGAACACATTTCATTTATGGGACAGTTAAGTGGTTAAAATAAATTATCAGCTAATAACTATGAAACTAGATTCACATCTTGATCTCTCTGATGCTTCCATTTCCACTTCAGTGAAACAGGGGAGCCTCTCAACATGGAAACTTCAGAAATATCCAAGAACATCAAATGTGATAATAGTAGCTGGTTTCTTGCTTTACTGTAACTGCAGAATTCAAAAAAAATCAACCAGCTATGTATTTTTGCTATTATTTTGTTTGTTTGTTTTTAAAGTAAATTGTTTGAGACATTTGATCCATTCTTCCCCTCTCATATAAATTGAATAGTGGTTTGTGAGACTGTAAGTTAATAGGAGTGTATATTAACACCATTCCCACCACCAAATGTCTGTGTCCCACTGTTATTCTTTTTTTTTAATTTTTTAAATATATTTATTTATTCCCTTTGTTGCCCTTGTTGTTTTCTTTTTTATTGTTGTAGTTATTATTGTTGTTGTCATTGTTGGATAGGACAGAGAGAAATGGAGAGAGGAGGGGAAGACAGAGAGGAGGAGAGAAAGATAGACACCTGCAGACCTGCTTCACCGCCTGTGAAGCGACTCTCCTGCAGGTGGGGAGCCGGGGTTCGAACCAGGTTCCTTATGCCGGTCCTGGTGCTTTGTGCCACCTGCGCTTTAACCCGCTGCGCTACAGCCCGACTCCCCCCACTATTATTCTTATGATAATAATTAAACTTCATTGAGGGCCAGAAGCAGAGAGCTAATCAGGTGTGGTGCATAATGGCACCAAAAGGAGATTCAGGGCTGTGGTGTCTCTTATGAACTCTGTCTCTGTGTTTATTCACTTGAGTGAAAAAGCTACCCCGACTGATGAAACCACACATGATTCACAAAAATGTACATTGACATTTCTATAAATCAGTGTTGTGTTTAGTTTATTACATATGTATTCATCTAAAACACATATTATATCCAAATACATATTTAATCTCATACATACTTACAAAATTTAATCAGTTTATTTTAAATTTTTAATAATAATAATTATTAAATATTGCCCCCAGGGTTATAATTGGGGCTAGGTGCTAGCACATTGAATTCATTCTTCTTGATGGCCATTTTTGTCTCCTTTTTATTTTTTTCTCTTTTTAATTTTTATTAGATGGGACAGAGAGAAATTGAGAGAGGACAGGGAGACTGAGGGAGAAGGAGCAAAAGAGAGACACCTGCAGACCTGCTTCATTGCTCATGAAGTGTTTCCCCTGCAGGTGGGGCATAGGGGCTGGAAGCCCAGTTCCTGAACATGGAAATATGTGTGCTCAACCAGGTGTGCCACTGTCTGGCCCCTTTACTTACAATCTGTTAATTACCTCTCTCTTGGGCTTTTATATAGTTTGGAAGCATTTTCAGAAATATTTGGTTTTACTTTCAGGATTTCTTCAGATTTACTAAGCTATAATTAACATAGATTGTGAGATAAAGTGCACCTTGTACACTTTCAAGTTTAAGTAGCAAGTAGCATTAATCATATATCAACCATTACTATAAATAAAACTGATTTTGATATGTTTACAGGTGATTTTTGCATTTAGCTATAATATCTCAAATCAAAATTTAAGTTACCCTGTAATTAACATGAAAACCTGAGAAGCACCCTTTAGAAAAATGAACTGTACAAATGCTACTATTTAATGCAAATATATAAATTATAAGTTTCAATTACTATATAATCCTAAATAGTTTAAATATATTATAAAAGCCTATTGATAAAACCATTTCTCAAACTACAAATAAATAAATATCAATTAGAGATAATGGTACATAGATTTTTTGTGTGCATGCCATCTGTATCAAACTTGGTTTTCAGGCAGTGGCGTACTCAGCTGAGCATACACTTCATGGTGGGCAAAGACCCAGGCATAAGCCCGTAAGGAAGTTTCATGAGTGGTGAGTAAGATCTGCAGATGTCTTGCTTTCTCTCTCCCAGTTTTCTCTCCCTCTATCCTCTCAAGTTGTAACCAATACAAAGAAGAAAAATCAAACAGGAAACTAATGACCAGCAGGAGCCATGTATAACCCTAGTGGCAATTAAAAACTATATATGTGAGTAAGAGTTTTGAAGGGCTTCTCCCTCTCTCTCTCTGTCTCTCTCTGTCTCTCTCTCTCTGTCTCTCTCTGTCTTTCTCTTTCTCTGTCTTGCCCTAACAGTGGTGCACCGTGTTAAGCACTCACAGTAACATGTGCAGAAACCTGTTCAAGAACATGGGGTCAAGCACTGCTCCCCACCTTTAGGGGGAAAACTTCACAAGTGGTGAAGCAAGTCTGCAGGTGTTTCTCTGTCTCTATCTCCCCCTCCTCTCCCAATTTTTCTCTGTCTTTATCTTATAGTAAATACATCAAAATAGTTTTAAAAGGAGGATATTACTGAATACTTTTCATAAGAGAAATTAAAATTCAGAGATTATTAAATCTTTATTGAGTCTTTCATATACTATTACCATATATACAAAATCACACTTTTATGAAACCCACCCATATTTGACAAAGCAAAAATATGAAAATAATATACTACATTTGTACATATCCATGTTGCACTGGGTTTAATAAAAGGCATCTCTATTAACACATCTGCTTTTTTATTTAAATAATGGCCTTATATATTTTTATGCAAGTATAGAAAAATAAGTCAATCATAGATATATAGGGAATATAGGGAAGCCAAACACAGAATATAGTGAAGAAATGCACTGGGACTTAGAGTTTCCATAGTGAAGCCCAGATTGAAAAGAATTATTTCAGCACATCACTAGTCATGAAAGAAAAAGGGTCTGGACAAGGCGGGGGGGGGGGGGGGTCACACAGGATACATCTCATGGTGATATTTTGCCAGATGTTGCCTGCACAGGCTGCTTCCATCCTATGTTTACTGAGCATGTGTGTTTATAGCTATGGCAAGTATAAACATCTTCAGAGCATACATAAACATCTTAAGGGCATCTGAAATTGAATAATCATTCTCCCAGTATGTATACTCTATTTCAGACTTGTTATCTCCAATTCTAGTAGCTACAGTAGATCCTATGTTTATTTGTAATCCCTGACCTTACCCAAAGGACATAGCCAGAGTTCAGGGTTATCTGATAAGACCTCTTTTAGCTTGGAAGGCCTTTTGACCTGCTATCTGTATTTACCCTGATATTAGCCAAACATCCTGGAGGCTGGAGACAGAACCGGAGAATGAATGTCTGATGTGGCTGGTTCTGGTACACAGCTGTTAGTCATTAGAGAAGTAGTTCACGTAAGTAATCAGGTATTAAGAATCACAGTAGGGAATGGGAGTCGGGCTGTAGTGCAGCGGGCTAAGCGCAGGTGGCGCAAAGCACAAGGAACGGCATAAGGATCCCAGTTCGAACCCCGGCTTCCCACCTGCAGGGGAGTCGCTTCACAGGCGGTGAAGCAGGTCTGCAGGTGTCTATCTTTCTCTCCTCCTCTCTGTCTTCCCCTCCCTCTCTCCATTTCTCTCTGTCCTATCCAACACCGACTACAACAATAAAACAACAAGGGCAACAAAAGGGAATAAATAAATAAAATAAATATAAAAAAAAAGAATCACAGGATCCCCAACAAAAATGAAAGTTTATTTTAATATACCTTTCTGAAAACTGAGGGCATTCATATTGATATTAGTACAGCAGAATTTGACAAGTGACCTTTTTACTTAAAGATTAATTGGGTGGCCATGGAGGTACTAGGTGGATAGAGTATAAATCTTGAAAGTATGAAGCATCTGGATTGATCCCTGTCATGACATATGTTGAACTGGTACTCTTATGTCTGACTCTCTCTTTAAATAAAGTAATGAATAATTTTATGAAATAAAAATATGCTATAGATTAATTCACTATGGGATTCATAGTCACTGATGCTATGTGTGTGTGTGTTTGTAAATTTTAATCCACTCGATCTTTTGTAAAGCACAATTTTGAAACTTCATGTCCTCACCACTTGGAAAAGCATTGTAAATGCCACCTCAACATGCTTCACTCCAGACTGTGTCCAGAGACTTCACGTGTGGAACGACAACCCTTCAGCTTCATTACTCGGGTGAGACCTTTCCTTTCATAATTTACTCTAATTCCATCTCAGGTGGTTCACTTTCTAACAAAGTCCCAAAACCTAGATATACACCAGTTTCTATGAGAGAGAGAGCATATGTTCACACATATCCATAAACTACTGCAAAATATATACCTGAAAGCAGAAGTACACTAGAGTTTGCAGTGAGTACCCCCCCTAACACTTCCTCTCCACTATTCCAAGCTTTGGGTCCATGATGGCTCAACAATTTGTTTGGCTTCGAATGGTAACTCTCTTTTCAGCCACCAGGTTCCAGATGTCATCAGGATGCTGGCCAAGCTTCCCTGGACTGAAGACCCCACCAGTGTGTCCTGGAGCTGTGCTTCTCCAGAGACCCACCCTACTAGGGAAAGAGAGAGGCAGACTGGGAGTATGGACTGACCAGTCAACACCCATGTTCAGCGGGGAAGCAATTACAGTAGCCAGACCTTCCACCTTCTACAACCCACAATGACCCTGGGTCCATGCTCCCAGAGGGATAGAGAGTGGGAAAGCTATCAGGGGAGGGGGTGGGATATGGAGATTGGGTGGTGGGAATTGTGTGGAGTTGTACCCCTCCTACCCTATGGTTTTGTTAATTAATCCTTTCTTAAGAAAAAAAAATAAATAAAAAAGAAAGAAAAGCATCATTAAGTAAGTTATTATTGCAAATGTTAACACATATTTCTATATAATGTTTGTCAGAAATTTAAGGTATGTTGAGATATACAAACCAGAGAAAGAAAGACAGAATCCCACTTATGTTGGGAACATGTGTGAGCCTGATAGAGCTTAGGGAGAACCACCCCCATCTTTGGATGGATGTCTGAGAAAATAACCTCTTGGTAAGTCTCTCTCAACTGAGGTGAGCATAAGGGGGGAAACTCAGACTTGGTTCTTTCCTTCTTGACTCTCAGGCCCACAGATACCCCAGTACTTCCCTCCATTAACCACAGGCCACATGGCTGCAGATTCACTTATTCAAAGTCACCTTCTGATCACAGAAGAACACACCTTATCACACACTTCATCACACACCTCAGACCCCAGACAAGAGAAATTCCAAAATATACGGTCTTTCGATATTCATCTTCTCTCTGTCTCACCCTACGAGTTTAACCCCTATGCTTCTCTCAAATACCTTTGGATAATTAAGTTGCTTGTGTCATGAAGAATAACTGTTTTGTATCTCATCAATTCCTGTCATACCAGCCCCCTACCTTAGGGGCATGCTGACTGTTAAGAAACCTGTAATTTCTGTCATATTTCAACAATAATTACCTCCATTGCTTTTCTATTTAACTCATGTCAATTTTGCTAATAAACGGACTCTAGGATTCTGAGACTCTAAGGACTCAGATTCTAGATTCACGCTAAGAGTCCCCTGGTGTCTTTTACTTCGTGTCACCCCTGTCGTGAGCAAGAAAGAACCAGCCCGTTACCTTTCCCCTGGAGGCCACCCTGCCGGAGAAGGAGAGAGACACCCCGAAACACTTATAGGTGAAATTTAAGAATAAAATTAAGGGAGAACAGAAAGTAAAACTTGGACTGGGTTTGGTGCATTGCACTAAAGCAAAGGACATTGAGGAAGATGAAAAAAGGAAGGGATAGTGAGGTCGGGAAGTGTTTCCTAGAGACCTATCTTATGGGAGTCGGGAGGTAGCGCAGCCAGTTAAGCGCACTTGGCGCAAAGCGCAAGGACCGGCATAAGGATCCCGGTTCCTGGCTCCCCACCTCCAGGGGGGTCGCTTCACAGGCAGTGAAGCAGGTCTGCAGGTGTCTCTTTCTCTCCCCCTCTCTGTTTCCCCTCCTCTCTCCATTTCTCTCTGTCCTGTCCAACAACAATGACATCAGTAACAACCACAATAATAACTACAACAATAAAACAACATGAGCAACAAAATGGAATAAATAAATATTAATAAAAAAAGAAATAGCTCAATAAGAAAAAAGAAGAATGAAAATATTAGTTTGGGGGCAGTGAAACTGCTTAAGTATAAGGCCCTGACACTGCAAAAAAAAAAAAATAATAAATAAATAAATAAATAAATAAATAAATAAATAAGATTTTACTATAAGCCATATACCCCCCCCCCCAATTAAGAAAAATGTTTTTAGAGCTGGAAGACTACTCACCTTGGTAGGAGCTTGTTTTGTCATGCAGACACCCCCTGGGTCCAGTCTAGTCCCCACTGCACTGGGGAAGCTCAAGTCCTGTGACACTTCCCCTTCTCTCCCTCTGTCTGTCTCTATCTAGAAAATTCCATATTCACCAACATGAATTCCCTGGGCATAGGACCCCATTCATGTGTACTGGAACCTTGCCGGTCCAGGGCCCTGCCCCACTAGGGAGAGACAGAAGCCGACTGGGAGTACGGCTCAACTTGCCAACGCCCATGTTCAGCGGGAAAGCAATCACAGAAGCCAGACCTTCCACCTTCTGCATCCCATCATCATCCTGGGCCTGTGCTCCCAGAGGGACAAAGAACCTGAGAGCTTCCAAAGGAGGGGACGAAACAGGATACGGTGGTGGTGGGAATTATACCCCTCTTATCCAATTGATTTTTTATCATAATTAAATCAATAAAAAATAAAAAGAAGCCTAAGTAATAACAACAATAAAATAGAAATGCTAGTACTGCCACCGTTCTTCTCAGCAAATTTTATAAATATCAGGAAAGATTTCATTTTCCAAAATTGTAATTTTTCAAATGGTCATTCATATTTTTGAGTACAGATGCTATTAAGCTTTATTTATTTATTTATTTGCCTCCAGGCTTCTTGCTTGGGCTTGGTGCCTGCACCACAAATCCACTGCTCCTGGAGGTTATTTTTTCTCTCTTTTTTTGCCCTTGTTGTTTTACTGATGTTGTGGTTATTACTATTGTTGTTGTTATTGATGTCATTGTTGTTGGATAGGGCAGAAAGAAATGGAGAGAAAAGGGGAAGACAGAGCGGGAGAGAAAGAGTCCCCGCCTGCAAACCTGCTTCACCACCTGTGAAGCGACACCCTCATCTTTGTGCTTGCTGCCATGTGCGCTAAACCCGCTGCACCACAGCCCGACCCACTAAGCTTCATTTTTATTTTTATTGGAAGAAACCCATTTCATCTTTTAGTTTTTTTTTTTTTAGATATTATCTGCCACCTAGTAGTCTGAAAGCAATATTTTTATTAGCTGTTAATTTATGGAAAAATAATTTTCTATATTAAAAAGAAAAAAAACAAGTGACAGAAATCAAATAGCTTCACAGTACGTTTTTGTTTGTTTTGTAGAGACAACCATCAAATGTTAGAAGTACATATTTTGTTTTGTCATATAGAATATTGAAAAGCTGTGTAGTATATGATTTGAATTTTGAAGCTGCTTTATTAAGGAAAATAACTCATATTTCTTGTTGTCTCTTATGATTTATATTAAGGTACCTGTTGTTTTATCATCATTGTTCATTAACTATTCATCACTCTAGTGTACAAATGTCAAAACAGTGGAGGGCCAATCACAGTAATTGGTGTTATAAAAAGCATTTCACCTGATGGACCCCTGGGCAAATTTTTATGGGTTCACAGATCAAACTGAGTCCTGCTACTGTACTACCAAATCAAGATATATCCACACTCACAACACAGGACAGGCTTGATAAAAAAAAAATGCAGATAATTCAAATTTTGTTTTTCTTATATACAACTGAGTTAACTATTTTTAATCAAAAGCAAACTGATTTATTTTTCATCAGCTGACATCTGATTTCGACTTCATTAAGCATTTCCTCAAAAACCGTTTCACAGGAAGTTCTGAAGGAGAAACAGGGGCACAGTAGCTAGCTCACACATATGGATCCCACCTTGCCATCCCTGAAGTTTTGGGCTAGATTCCTGGAACAATCTGGAAGCTGCATGGTAAGTATTGTTGGTAAGTATTCCAGGTGGAGCTCTGTGATTGCATGGTGGAAATTTTCTGTGCTGTATATCTCTTTAAAAGAGTGAGTATTATGTCCCCAGACAATAACTTGGGTCCACCAGCATATCAGATGTTAGGCTCAGGAAAAAACTTGTACAGTCATGGGCTCTATGGAATATCACTAAAATAGGCCTACTAACTATCTCCAAAACGGAGACCCCAAATCTTCATCTGTAATATTCCAGCCTTTAGGTTCATGATTAGTCAACAATTTCTTTGGCTTTATATGTTTAGTCACTTTTCAACCACCAGGTTCTAGAAGCTATCATGATGCCAACCGGACTTCCCTGGGCAGATGACCCCAACCAATGTGTTCTGGAACCCCATTTCCCTAGAGCTCTGCCCCACTAAGGAAAGAGAGAGACAAGCTGGGATCCACCTGTCAATGCCTATGTTCATAGGGGGAACAATTAGAGAAGCCAGACATTCCATCTTCTGCATCCCATATTGACCCTTGGTCCATACTCCCAGAGGGATAAAGAATGGGGAAGCTATCAGGGGAGGGGATGGAGTACAGAGTTCTGGTAGTAGGAATTGGGTGGAGTTATACCCTTCTTACCTGATGGTTTTTTGTCAGTGTTTCTTTTTAATAAATACAAATTTAGAAAAAAGTGAAAAATTATAGATTTTTAAAATGATTTTTAAACGTTTTAATTATCTTTGTTTATTTGATAGAAACAGTCAGAAATTGAGAGGAAAGGGGGAGAAAAAGAGGGAGAGAGACAGAGAGAGACCTACAGCACTGCTTCACCAGTTGTGAAGCTTTCCGTCTGCAGGTGGGGACGAGGGGCTTGAACCTAGGTCCTTGTGCATTGTAACAGGTGTGTTCAGTCAGGTGCACCACGACCTAACCCTATGGATTTTTTTTTTATCACATATGTGTGGTCTCAGGACTTCAGACAATGGGGCTGGGTGGTGACTCACTGGGTTGAAGGCACATGTTACAATGTACAAGGACCCAGGTTCAAGCCCCTGGTCCCCACCTGTATGTGGAAAGCTTTGCAAGTGGTGAAGCAAGGTTGCAGATGTCTCTCTGTCTCTCTCCCTATCAACCCTCTTCCCTATTTCTGGATGTCTCTGTCCAATAAATAAATAGATATAATAAAAAAAAGAACTTTAGGCAAACCAAAACAAAAAATGTAGTGAATCCACAGATACCTTGTCTCACTGAAGTAGTCATTACCAAGGATTCTTTGAAGTAGATAGACTTTACATAAAACTACTCTCAATTTTAATTTTGACTATAATCTTTAGACAGTATTTTTTTTTTTTTTGCAATGATGGGTAAAGGTAAGAAGAAAGACACTTTAAAGACATTAATCTTGGGTCAGGAGGTGGTACACCTGGTTAAGTATTCACATTACAGTTTGCAAAGACCCAGGCTCAAGCCCCTGGTCCCATCTGCAGAGGGAAGCTCTATGTATGAGTGGTGAAGCAGAACTGCAGGTCTTTATCCATCTCTTTCTTTCTCTATCTTCCCCCCTCAATTTCTCTCTATACATATCTAATAATAAACAAAAAATAAAATAAAATCCATTAATTCAATGTATAATGTATGCATATGTTCCATTTATTGCTCACTACAGGCTTTGGAAATAACATAATTTTAAAAACCTCCTAGAGGGATAGAGAATGGGAAAGCTATCAGGGGAGGGGATGGGACAGGGAGATTGGGTGGTGGGAATTGTGTGGAGTTGTAAGTCTCCTATCCTATAGTTTTGTTAATGTCTCCTTCCTTAAATAAAAAAATAAAAAAATAATACAAAGACAGAAAATGATACGGTTTGGCATTCTGATCTTCATAATTAGTAATGTGATAAAGCATTACTTAGAAAATAGATCTGAGGGAGTCGGGCAGTAGCGCAGTGGGTTAAGCGTACGTGGCGTAAAGCGCAAGGATCCCGGTTCCAGCCCCTGGCTCCCCATCTGCAGGGGAGTCTCTTCACAAGTGGTGAAGCAGGTCTGCTGGTGTATATCTTTCTCTCCCCGTCTCTGTCTTCTCCACCTCTCTCCATTTCTCTCTGTCCTAACAATGACATCAATAACAACAATAATAATAACAATAAAACAAGGACAAGAGGAAAAATTTAAAAAAAAGAAAAGAAAAGAAAATAGATCTGAATAAACAAGACTTCTCATCAATGTCCTCTGCTAAATATCATGTGTCCATGGCTGGCAAAACAGCTCACTTGGATAATGTGGTATTTACATGTATACAATCTAGGTTGGGGCCTGAATCACCTCTACAACACTCAGGGAAAGTGGAGCACAGTTGGCTCCCTCAGTCTCTCTCTCTCTCCCTCTCTCTCTCTCTCTCTCTCTCTGTGTGTGTGTGTGTGTGTGTGTGTGTGTGTGTGTGTGCGCATGTGTCTGTATCTATATATCCGCACATGTATGTCTCTCTCTATATATGTGCATGCACAATGTGTTCAAATAACAGATTGTCATATTTATGGGTTGTTTATTGTATAGTACCTGGCTCAAAAAGTATGCAAATATTTAGAGAATTATATCTATAAAATAAAATAGGTGAATATTAGAAATGTTAGGCTACGTGGCTCCCCACCTACAGAGGAGTCGCTTCACAGGCGGTGAAGCAGGTCTGCTGGTTTCTATCTTTCTCTCCCCCTCTCTCTTCCCCTCCTCTCTTCATCTCTCTCTGTCCTATCTAACAACGACAACATCAGTAACAAAAACAATAATAATTACAACAACCATTAAAAAAAAAAAGAAGAAAGAAAGAAATGTTAGGCTAAAGTGGCTGGTGATAAAATTTCCTTCAGAGAGACACGCTAAGTTAGAAAATAGGAAATTTAGTGTTTCCTTAGAAATGATAACATTTGAGGGGCCAATGGTGGCGCACCTGGTTGAGCACACATGTTACAATGAGCAAGGACCCAGGTTCAAGTCCCCGGTCCCCACCTTCAAGGGGGAAGCTACACAAGTAAAGAAGGGCTGCAGGTGTCTCTCTGTCTCTTTCCCTCTCTATCTCCCCCTTTGCCCTCAATTTCTGGTTGTCTTTATCCAATAAATAAAGATAATACAAGTATATTTTTACAAAAGAAATGATAACATTTGAGTAACAAAAGAAGATTCAAACAAGAAGAACAAAAAAAAAAAAAGAAAGAACAAAACCAGATTCAGGCTGGTTGTCACAGAAACTAAAGAGAAAGGTTTAAGATGTAGTTAAGGTTATATATAAAATGGTAGACCTAGAAAGAGGAATGATGTGTGTGCCTGTTTTACTGTCTGTTTCTTTGTTTTTTCATTACCTTCTCCTCTGGCCAAAATGTGACTACCTGTCTCTTAGTAATGTAATTCAAATATAGTTCAATCATTCATTAATTTACCCAGTATTAATCTCATGTGCTTAATTCTCACCAAGGTGTTGGAATCATAAGAATGATAAAATTCTATATGATTTTACTTGCAAATGTGTCCTAATACAAGTCTATTCAAATATACACAATTATTAAAAAGCTTAATATTGTTAGTGATTTTTAACATTGTTTGTCATGGAGTGCTTGCTTTAGTCTGGAAATCTCAATTCACCCATTTCTAAGATTCTCCAACTCTCATACTAGGTTAACACACTCACCAAAAAGCATATCCTTTTTTTTTTGTCCATAAAAATAGTATATTCCCACTACCATGTGCACTGGCAATGTGAAAATCTTCCTTTTGTTTTGTCATGCAGGAAACACCAGTTAGAAAATGTGAAATCTCTCTTGTTGGATACATCTTACATTTTATGTCAGTATATTAGTGATTTTTTAATTATTTTTTATTTATGAAAAGGCAACTTTGACAAAATCAAATAAGAGGAGTTCAACTCCACACAATTCCCACCACCAGAACTCCCTATCTCATCCCCTCCCATGATAGCTTTCCTATTCTTTATCCCTTTGGGAACCAAGATCATTGTGGGATGCAGAAGGTGGAAGGTCTGACCTCTGTAATTGCTTCCCCACTGAACATGGGCATTGGAAAGTCGATTCATACTCCCAGCCTGTCTCTCTCTTTCCCTAGTAAAGCAGGGCTCCGGAGAATCAGAGCTCCAGAAGACATTAGTGGGGTTGTTTATCCAGGGAAGTCTGCTTGGCATCATGGTAGCATCTGGAACCTGATGGCTGAAAAGAGAGTTAACATATAAAGCCAAACAAATTGTTGACTAATCATGAACCTAAAGGCTGGAATAGTGCAGATGAAGAGTTGGGGGGGTGTCTCTGTTTTGTAGATAGCCACTCGGCCTATTTTAGTTATATTACAAAGGGCTCATGATTATACTAGTTGTTTTTTTTTCCCCTTAGCCTGAAATCTGATATGCAATTGGATCCAAGTTATTGTCTGAAGAGATGATGTCATGGCTAGAAAAAAGACCAGAAAGCTGGATCAGGGAAGAGAGTCTCTCTTTCTCTCTCTGTATCCCCTCCTCTCTGTCAATTACTCTCTCTCTAAAAATAAAAATAAAAAAGGCCACCAGGAGCTGTGAAATAATAGTGTAGACACCTAGCCCCAGATATAAAGCAATAACCCTGGTGGGAAAAAAATAATAATGCTGAATTAAGGAGGTCATATTCTGTTACAAATTTACTGGATTTTTTTTTTTTTCCCCTCCAGAGTTATCACTAGGACTTGTGCCTGCACTAGGAATCCACTGCTCCTGGACTGGAGACTTTTTCTTTTCCTTTTTTGCCCTTGTTGTTTATCACTGTTGTTACTATCATTATTATTATTGCTGTCATTGTTTTTGGATAGAGTAGAGACAAATCGAGAGAGGAGGGGAAGACAGAGAGGGGGAGAGAAAGACAGACACCTGCAGATCCACTTCAATACCTGTAAAGTGACCCCCCTGCAGGTAGAGAGGCGGGAGCTCAGACCAGGATCCTTGGTGCTGGTCCTTGACCTTCTTGCCATGTGCGCTTAACCTGCTGTGCCACTGCCCATCCCCTATAGGGACCTTTAATGGGAGTTAAATTTGGAAGCACAACTTTATCTGCAGCTGACAACTTCTTTCTGGGTACTGCAAAGAATCTGGGCGGGAGACAGTACTGACAGGGCAGAGAGATCATGACATTAACAGGCAATCATGTTACCTTGTCATTTATGTACAGGGTAAATTGCTGTACTTGGAATCATTATCAAAAAGGTCTTTCTCAGCTTTGACAATGCCATTTCAATGAACTATGCTTAAAAATATGACTTTTTGTTCTAGGTTCCTGGGAGATTTCTATTAGCTTGAAAGGCTCACTCATATTTGATTCTAAGTGGTAAGTTTTACCTCTCACAGAACACAAAGTAAGTACAGGACAGCAGGCAGGACTTTCTTTAGGTAGAGAAAAAGAAAACAAAGAATTGATAAAGAGATAGAAAACAAACATTAGATAAGGACTGCAGGGGCAGAGTCAAGATGTATTGATTTGTGGGTATCTGTGCTTTGCAGAGGAAAATGCTATTATGTGTTCATAGCAAAAAAAATGGGAAATTTAATTAATTTATTTCAAATCTAAAATTGCAGGCAGTATTATGTAGAACAATGAAAATGGATTTTGAAAGATGCCTGCTCAAATGGAGCATTCTGTCATTTGCCTGAATTAAAGATCTAACGCTGATCCAAGCACTGATTTGGCATAATTTGCTCTTATCCAGTGGTTCCCTCAGGCCCTTTCACAGTTTTGCATTTGTTGTTTCCAGTTTTGGTGAGTACCTAAGGTGTTAAATATAACATTGTTACTACTTTGTTAAACACAGCCTAGTGACACTAACAGCTCTTTATAATGTCAGCAGACCTGCCTTTTTTTCCCCCCTAGCCTTTCGATGAGTCTAATTTTGCTTGAGTTGTATGCTTCTGTTCTATATTCTGACTGTCACACGTTTTCAGCCTCTATATGTCATTGTCACTTTGTGTGAATCTATCACTTGCTTCTGCATACTTTGCCTTCTCATTATAGACAGCTTAGTTAGTGGGGCCAGCTAATGGGTCTGCAAATGAATGCTGATGCAAAACTTTAATATTTTTCAATATCAAAATCTGTATAGGTATATCACCTCAATGAATCTTTGAAATAATTCTACAAAGAAGACATTCTTATAATTTGTATATAAATTAATTGTGTGTGATACAGAAAGTAAAGCAATTCTTTTAAAGTAAGAGGGCACTTTTCTTTTTCTTTTTTTGTTTTTTGTTTTTGTTTTGTTCTGTTTTTGCCAGAGCTCTCTGCTCAGCTCTGGTTTATTAGAAGGTGGGGGACTGAACCTGCAACTTCAGAGCCTCAGCCATGAGAGTCTCTGCATAACCATTATGCTTTTTAATCTCACCTCCCCAACCAAGAAGACACACCTATTACATGAACAAGCAAGAAGGGAAAGAAGGACTTGGCTTCAGGGCCCTTGGGTAGGCTGCTTGGACTCAAAGTAACCTTCTTTTAAAATATTTTTATTTATACATTATTGGTTAAAGGCAGAGAGAAATTGAGAGGGGAGGGGGAAGTAGAGAGGGAGATAGGATACCTGCAACCCTGCTTCACCATTTGTAAGGTTATCCCTTTGTAGGTAGGGTCCAGAGGCTTGAACCAGGATCTTTGTGCACTGTAATGTGTGCTCTTAACCAGGTATGCCACCACCTGGCCCCCAAAGTAACCTTCTTATCCCCCCCACCCCAGACCCATTCTCTTGATCAACAGAACAGATGACTAAAGGGACATTAACTTTATAAATTCAGTGCTGGGAAATTGTGCCGATGCAGTCACATCTGCCATGTTGTCCCCTCAGGCTACTGCTAGTTCCCCTGAGAGTTGGGACATTCTCTGAGCGCCTGTTCAGCCATGTTGTGCCCTCAGGGTATTGTCTATTTTCCCACAATATTTGGAGTGCTTTGGTTACTCCTCCCCCCTCCCATTCTCACGAGAGTTATTATCCTATCCTGGAGTGCTATGGTTACTCCTCCCCCTTCCCATTCTAGCGAAAGCTACTCCTATAAAAGTCCTTCTTCTTCCGCACCTCGCTCTCTTGCCAGCGCTTCACTCCGGTGTTCAGACGCAGGAAAGGTTACTGCGTGAGGCGGCCATTTTCTCTACCTCCACGTGGCCCAACCTGCCTCTCTAGCACCCAACTCTGAGGTGCCAGCACAAATAAAGATTTGTGTTTCCTCTTCGCTCCGGACCTCCTCTCTCTCTTCTCCGCGGCCTGCGCACAACAACAATTCAGTACCATTAAGTTACCACCACTCTATACTGTATGTGATTTCTCTTCTAAACATAGCACTAGGTAACATGCTGGTCTTCCCTTTCTTTTTCCAAGAACCTAAAAGTGAATTTTAATTTTCAAAGCTGATTTTGGGGACATAAATTGCTAAGACAGAATCCAAGATTGTTGTATGCCCACTTTTCCTTCACCAATTAGAATTATTGTGAGGCAGAAAATAATTCAACCTTCATGTCACATATTATTTCTTCATTCAAACAAACCAGCCAACCAACCAAATAAATATTCATGAGAAAAAGAGAGAGGACCAGAGCATAACCATAAAACATAAGCTCAGGACCTCCTGCCTGAAGGTCCAAATGCTTATCCATTGCACTTCCTGGGCTTCAGAATTTGATGTTTTAAATGGGACTTTGACCTGAATTCCAAAGTCTTTTTGTGCAGGACAACAGTATACATTTTTCTGTTGTCACCAAAACTTCACCAGTCTGTTCTGACATTTCCAGAGAGAGAGAAAGATAAACAGAAAGAAAAAAGACACCACAGCACTGAAACTTCCTCTAATATGTATAAATGGGGAGACTGTGTTCAAATTTGGGTCTGATGCATGACAGAATAGTTGCACTATATAGACATGCTATATTGCAGGGCCCAGTATATATTCTTTAAAAAATCTCTATCTACCATCTATATCTATCTATCTAACATCATTATCTATATTTAATTCTGTAAGAGGTAGAGACAGACAGAAATGAAAGGAAGCCTGTGCACTGGCATATGCAGTGCTGCGGATTGAACCTGGAACTTCAGGCATGAAAATATTCTAATATAATAGAATAAATAATATAATAATACTAATATTCTACTAATGGATCTATTTACCATGAAGATTCTTTTTAGTTATTTTCATTTTTTGTTGTCTTTAATTATTTATTGGCTAGAAACAGCCAGAAATTGAGAGAAAAGGGAATAATAGAGAGGGAGAGAGACAAGAGAGACACTGCTTCAATTGCCAAGCTTTTGACCTCCAGGTGGGGGACTGGGGTCCTTATGCATTATAACATGTGTGCAACCAGGTGTGCCACCACCTACCCCCACCATGAAGATGCTTTATTTTTTTAGCCTCTAGAGAATATAAGGTTTCAAAGCAGAAAGCTTAAGTTATGTTGGGCAAGGGGAGAATTTTGACCAAATCTTCCCCCCAATCCATTATTACAATCCAGAACCCCTTATTATTCAACAAGTACTAGTACTTACTAAAAATAGTAATCTGTAGCTAGATGCCATATTTGTTTGGTAAACAAATGCATTTCAATAATGGTACTAGGAGACTTTGAAGAGAAAGAACTATGGTATGTTCGGTTTTTAAAATTTATCTACTTCCTTTGCTGGGGATATATTTGGAAGGTCAAAGATCAGGAGGAGCAGTTGGCTACTATCTCATAGTTTTTTTTTTTATCTTTATTCATTTATTTATTTTTGATAGAAACAGCCAGAAATCAAGAAGGGGAGATAAAGAGGGAGAGAGACAGAGAGACACCTGCAAGCCTGCTTGTGAAGCTTTCCCCCTGCAGGTGAGGACCGGGGGCTCGAACCTGGGTCCTTGCACACTATAACATGTGTGCTCAGTCAGGTCAGGCACCACAACCCGGCCCCATCTCATAAGTTTTTATATTAAAAGGCGCCCTGATTTCCAGCTTGCAAAGCTTTTTTTCTCTTTCTCTTCCTTCCCCATCCCCTCCTCATTCTTCTTTCTTTATCTGCTATATTTTCCAGAAAACTGCTCTGCTATTGCTTATCATAGTGCTGGAGATGGAACTTGGGACCTCAGTCTCAGTTATGAAATTGATTTGTATATCCAGTTTGCTCTCTTGACACCCTCAGTCATCATGTACAGTTTGGAAAAGTAATGAGGTGGTGCTTTGCTGCTCATGAAACTTCCCCCTGCAGGGAGGGAGCCAGGACTAGAACCTGGATCCTTGCATGGGTCCTTGCATTTAGTACCAGGTGTACCACTGCTGGACACCATAAATAAAGCAAATACATTTTTATTTTTTATTGTCTTTATTTATTTATTGGATACAGACAGTCAAGAATTGAGAGGGAAGGGGGAGATATATAGAGAGAAACACCTGAAGCAAGCTTTGGAATTTCAACTTTAATGTGTGAAAACATAAAGCAAATGGGTAGCAAATATATAATAGTAAGAGTGCATCTCAGTGGGGGCAAATTCAGAAGCTGTTTTTAAGATGTTCTATAGAATTTCTTGACTGATTAAAAAAAAAAGACAGGTTTGTGTTGTTAGATCTGCTTTGAACATTAGAGGAATTATTGCCACTTATTTTTATAAAAAAATACTGTGTGGAGGGAATAAATAGCATAATAGTTATGTGGAAAAACTCTCATGACTGAGGCTAACAAGTCCCAGGTTTAATTTCTTGCATCACTGTAAGCCAGAGCTGAGCAGTGGTTGGGTTAAAAATAAAATAAATACAATACAATACAATACAATACAATACAATACAATACAATACAACACAACACAACACAACACAACACAACACAACACAATACAACACAATAAAACAAAATGTAAAATAAAGGTGTATTGCACCAAAGTAAAAGACTCTGGGGTGGGGGTGAGGATGGGGGTTGCGGGAGGGTTCAGGTCCTGGAACATGATGGCATAGGAGGACCTAGTAGGGGTTGAATTTTTATGTGGAAAACTGGGAAATGTCCCATATGTACAAACTGTTGTATTTTTCTGTCAACTGTGGGACATTAATCCCCCAATAGAGAAAATATATATATACAATAAATAAATAAATAACAACAACAACAACAAAACCCACAAAAATCTGAGTTGAAATACTGAGTGAGAAATATATTTGTGGGAAATTTCTGCAGGTAAACTCAAGAGGTCTCTGTAAGAGAGGTTATGTTTGTGATAAAGTTAAGTAAAACCACAGAGTGGTGTATCTGTTACTTGGAGATCCCATAATTGTCTTAATAGTTTAGCAACAGGATGAAACCAGAAGCACAGCTTTCAAGTCTCATCCTGCAAAATAGAAAGAGGATTGTTCTAGAACTTTGAATCACAATGGATTTAACAGGAGGCTGGGGAGATAGCCTAATGGTTATGCAAAAGACATTCCTGCCTGAGGTTCCAAGATCCCAGGTTCAATCTCCAATTTACAACAGAAAGCAAGAGCTGAGCAGTGCTCTGGTAAAACAAACAAAATAAGCAAAACAAAATACAGCACTATACAAACAAGCACCAAATTTGAGAAAATGCAGTTTCTAGAAATTGTTTTCTAAATGTCAAAGCTATTTATATTTAGTAATTCATAATATTTTAAAAAACAATTTAATACATGAAGATTTCATAATTAAGGTGCATATGTTTTTCATGATTTTACTCATGATAAAAATGTTTGTGACTTTTTATTTGCTTAGGAAGTTTTAAATAGACCAATATTTGTTTAGTTATTACCAAGAAACACATTTTCTTAAAAAGAGTTTACATTTCTCTTGAACATTTTTATTAGACGAATTTCTGTTTGTCATTATCATAAAAAGCATATTACCTTAAATAGATTTCCTAATTTCTTCCCACCCAAAGACCCCTAATAACATCTGCTCTATTCATACATTTTGGTTCCTATTTATTAAACGATTTTCCTACTTTATATCTCACCTCCTTCCTGACCTCCCTAGGCAGATGACCTCATTAATGTTTTCCAGAGTCTCACCTCTCCAGAGTCCTATCCCACTAGAGAAAGATAGAACTAGGCCCCAGTGTGGATTGACCCACCATAGCTCATGTCCAGTGGAGAAGCAATTACAAAAGCCAGACCTTCCACCATTTGCATCCCATGAAGTATTTGATCCATACTCCCAGAGGGATAAAGAATAGAGAAGCTTCCAATGGAGGGGATGGGACACAGAACTCTGGGGGTAGTTACTGTATGGGATTTTATACTCCTACCATCTTACAGTACTGTAAAATTAAATCATAAATAAATGATTACATCATAAATTATTAAATGTTAAATTATTAAATCATAAATAAATAAATAAATCCTTACTTTATAAAAGTGCTTTGGAAATTTAACTATCTTTTTTGCAGACATTTTATCTGTACTTGCAAGCAATTTTGCTTTCAGATGAAACAGACAGTAAGGCAGAGAGAGAAATCATAGCACTCCACCTTCCTTCAATTTGGTGGGGCCTGGATTCAAACCGGAACTGTACACATTGCAAAGAAGTGCACTAACAATGTGAGCTATTTTGCTAGAGCTGAAAGAGAAAAAGAAATTCTATTGATGATTATAAAATATGATAGATATATTTTGGGTTCTATGTGCAATTTTTTATTAATATATGTGCTTCCGATTTTCATCCATTTCTACTTAGATGCTAAAATATTTCAGCAATTTTTATTATCTTGCTTTTGTGTTTTGTTTTTACCACTGTTTCTGTTAGTGACTACTTAGTGACTGACTCTCATATGCCACATCTGGATAGCCCAAGAGGACACTCCAGTGTGAATCATTTTGCATCTCTGTCATGTGTTTTCCTCCTCCTCCTTCTTCTTTTTTTGTTTTACCTTCTTCTTCTTTATTACATTTTTTTAAAATTTAATTTAATTTTTTAACTTAAGAAAGTATTAATTAACAAAACCATAGGGTAGGAGGGGTACAATTCCACACAATTCCAACCACCCATTCTCCATATCCCACCCCCTCCTCTGATAGCTTTCCCATTCTCTATCCCTCTGGGAGCATGGACCCAGGGTCATTGTGGGTTGCAGAAGGTAGAAGGTCTGGCTTTTGTAATTGCTTCCCCACTGAACATGGGCGTTGACTGGTCAGTCCATTCTCCCAGTCTGCCTCTCTCTTTCCCTAGTAGGGTGGGTCTCTGGGGTAGCGGAGCTCCAGGACACATTGGTGGGGTCTTCAGTCCAGGGAAGCCTGGCCGGCATCCTGATGACATCTGGATCCTGGTGACTGAAAAGAGTTACCATTCGAAGCCAAACAAATTGTTGAGCAATCATGGACCCAAAGCTTGGAATAGTGGAGAGGAAGTGTTAGGGAGGTACTCACTGCAAACTCTAGTGTACTTCTGCTTTCAGGTATACATTTTGCAGTAGTTTACGGATACGTGTGAACATATGCTCTCTCTCACAGAAACTGGTGTATATCTAGGTTTTGGGACTTTGTTAGAAAGTGAACCACCTGAGATGGAATTAGAGTATACTATGAAAGGAAAGGTCTCACCCGAGTAATGAAGCTGAAGGGTTGTCGTTCCACACGTGAAGTCTCTGGACACAGTCTGAAGTGAAGCATGTTGAGGTGGCAATCGTTGTGTTGGTTAGGTTGTGATCGGCAGATGCAATATTATTTGATATGGATTGGGAGAGGCATACGGGAAAGTGGGCCCTATCCAAGGGTTCCAGGACTGGGGGAAGTAGAGGCTCTATAGTGGAGATGTGAGGTTCCTGCTGTCGTAGGGATCAAAAAGGCAATCGATAGTTACATTTAAGAAAGATAGTTTCACATGAGGCAGAGAGTAGAGAAATATCCTTGTACATTCAGTGCTGGGATCGAATTTGTAACCTCAAACTTGATAATCCAGTGCTCTCTAAACTGAGTTATTTCTTAAGTCTTTCTATGTTTTCCTCTTATGAAAACATGACTTGAAATACTATTTATATATCTGTTGACATTTGCTTTCATAGTTAATATTTTCTTCCTTGAAATAGCATCTTTAATATAGAATGCAAGTTCATTAATCACAATATGTTTGTATTGGTTTGTATAAAAAGATCTATTTTTATCATGAAAAATATTTTCATCATCTAAAATACTATTAAGCCAACTCATTCATTATTTGCTTTTTATTAGTAAAATATCCCATTAAAAATGTGTCTTATAATTCTCTATCTAAATATCTAATCTTGCATTTATTATCCCTTTTGGAGATGTTATACATAATTAATTTAACTGTTCACATTTCAGTTTTAGTATCTATAGCAAGTATTTTTCTCTCACTGTTTCTTGTTAGTCCTAGAAGATTTAAATCTTATTTTATTTGGCTTTTCCAGATATTGCCTTCATTCTTTGCCAAGTAAGTTCACAACATGCAAGAAAACCAGGACTCACATAAAAGGTTCTTTCCCTAGTAATTCATCTTGTTTATTACTGTTGAATTTATTCAAATATTTTAGCTATATTCTCTTGCTTGAGATATTTAAATTTTAGTTCTGGGCTCCTCAGTTGTTTACTTTATCTCAACACCATGAAACTGAGTTTACATTATTAGTCATTGGTAATAATAAATATTAAATACATGAATACCTTTTACTAATCTCAGGAGCTTTTTTTTGTGCAGTACTCATGGTAGTTGTCAACATCACCATCTCACTGCAGAGAATTTCACTCCAAAGGACTGTCTGCAGCAGAGACTACAGTATCACTTGGGAGGGGAATGATAAAGAAAATCTGAAAGGTTCATGGAACACTGACATAATCTTTCTTTCCTATGCCTTGTGTTACTTCATTTTGTCTTTCATTATTGCAAAAAAAAAAAAGCTAAATATTTCAAATCATGGTCTAATGATTCATAAAATTACTGCTATTATCCTCAGAAACATTCTGTATTTGATACTTTATTTTGGGAAATAATTAGGTTGTTGGAAATGTCAAGATTTATTTTTACTTTTTAAATATACATATATATATATATCATTTATTTACTGATTTATTCATTTACTGGGTGGAGACAGTAAAAAATCTAGAGGGGAGTAGAAGATAGAGAGGGAAAGAAACATAGAAATACCTGCAGCACTGCTTCACCACTCATAAATATTATCCCCCTGCTGGTAGGGAGCAGGGACTTGATCCCGGTCCTTGAACACTGTAACATGTGCGCTCTAGCATGGTGAACCACCACCCAAACCCCATCAAGATGTGTTTTTCTATGCTAAAATTCATCATAACTTTTCTGACAACCCAGTATTGATGAATTTATTTAATTTTCTCTGTACATTGACTTATGCTGATAAATATATTTTCTGCTTATTGTATAGCTACTGAATTCATTCAATACTGCTTACTTTTTGCATGACTTCTAGTATATTCTTGAGTGCTGCTTCCATCATAGTTGTTATCCTGAATCAATAAATTCTTTTCTTTTTTCTTTTTTTTTTTTTGTAGTAACCAAAACATTATCACTCCAGGTGATTTTTTTAGATAAAGAGAGAAAGGGTAGGAGGAAGAGGGGAAAGAAAGAAAGCCAGAGGGAGATGGGGAAAGATACACAGTACTAATGCTTCCCCAGTGCTTTGGAGCACGAACTTGAACCTTGGTTGCATATAACAACATACGCTTTCTCCTAAACAAGCTATCTCCAGGTCCAATCAATTCAATCAATTTCGCCTTTAATATATATATTAAATAGAGAGGGAAAAGATTCATAAGTGATGAAGCAGTGAATGAGAGAATGGCTTTGACACATATGGTTCCAGCAATCTGATTCAGAGGGTTCATGCCTGCACTCTACTGCTATACCACCTCCTCAGTCATGCACCTGGACTCTATGAAAGGGAAAATTGGTTTCTAAATTGAATAAGGACTAACCACATTTTCTTCAATGTACTGTCGTCTAGATGTTTAACATGCAAATGTCACTCAAAACAGTTCTTTATAACAATCAGTATACTGACTTTTACACATGATGGTCTTTAGTGTTTTCTTTTTTTTAACAGATTTTTCTGATGTTCTGAAGAATCTGCTATTCTCTACAGGGTTTGAACCAATATACCTTCCCACCAGCAAAGTTAAAGGATCTAATTTGTAATCACTTAACAGCTGTCTTGTAAGTCATTATTTCCATTATCAAAAATACAATGAGAAAGGAACAGATTTTATTTTCAAATGTAGTGTAACCGCATCACTACATGAGACATCTAAAGTATGGTCTAGCATTTTATTATTTAGTTTAATTAATCAACTAATTAATTTATCACAGTTATTATTGTTGCATATATATAAATATAAATATATATATATATATATATATATATATATATATATATATATATATTTTTTTTTTTTTTTACCAGAGCACCAATCAGCTCTGGTTTATGGTGGTGCAGGGCCTTGAACCTGGGACTTCAGAGTCTCAGGCATGAGAGTCTCTTTGCATAACCATTATGCTATCTACCCCAGACAGAATTAGTTTTTTTAAAGTGTGTCAACATAAACAAAAAAGTGTTCTCACCAACATTAAAACACCTGGAAAATAGTTCTGTAAATGAACTAGTCTGGAGATAAATAACCTTGATTCAAATCCTGCCCAAATAATACTACAAAAGAAACTGAGATGGAGTCATACCGATTCTTCAAACTTCAATTTACTCATTTGAATATATGAATAAGTATGTACATCTCAAATGACTGCTGTGAAAAATAGAAACAAGATAACTGGGTGTGGGTAGATAGCATAATGTTTATTCGAAAAGACTCTCATGCCTGAGGCATGGAAGTCTCAGGTTCAAACCCCAAACCACCATAAACCAGAGCTGAGCAGTGCTTGGGTAAAATAAAATACAAAAGAAACAAGATAACTAATTGAAGTGTGTGACATTATAAGTATGTTATCAGGATTAACATCACTTAAAATGACTGTCCATGGCTCATATAAAAGACTACTGTTTGCATTCTTGCCCTTCCATAGCTAAGATCTGAGTGTGAGAAAAGTTTACTCAAAAATAAGCAAAGATGTGAAAACACTGTAGAAGTACTTTAACAGAGGAAGGAAAAGCCACAGTTCAAGTATACACTGAACCCAAGCAGCTGTACCACTTTGGTAGTGCTCAATTAGATACAAACTGGTGTCGGATTTAGAACTTCATTAAGTTTGCTCAAGAGCACAGAGAAATGACTTAGGGGGTAATGCTCTCTGTTGTTCCAACAGGACTTCGTTTGCATGAGAAAAGACAATTGAATCTTTCAGTGTGTGATTTTCTGGAAAACTGCTTTCCTTGAGTCAAATCCTGGTTTGTTTTCACTGGGGAAGAAAATTGTCATTCTAGAAATACGTGTTGGAATCACTTGCCATCCCGCAGATGGGAAAGGTTAAAGAAAACCAATTATTTCACACTTGGGTAGGAAGATTAAGTTGTTGTTGGCATTTAGATATGTGTGTCTAAGAGTCTCCCACATAAACTTTGTTCATTTAATAAATTCTAAAGTCTGACTTAAAGGTTGCCAGGCATGAAAACTTAAGCCAGAGACAAAAGGCATTTGTAGGGGGTTTGCTTATGAGAGTCAAAAGGATACTTTTACACATCAGATTTCCTTTGGGGTCATAACAGAGTTAGACTCCCCCCTCCCCCCCACACGCACTATCAATATATCCCTAACCTTATCATTCCTAACCCCATTCAATTTTCCCTGCTATATAGTATATTACTGACTTATCTTGTAATTCTTGTATTAACACACACACACACACACACACACACACACACACACACACACACACACACACACACGCCCCATTGGCTTCAATAAACTTAACAGACAAGGTTCTCCATCATAGCTTCTCGCATCTTCATTACACTTGCTAACGTTTTCATTTTTATTTATGTTCTGGTTAAGAATAACTGCTTGTAGTTCACCATAAATTTTATGCTATAGCATTGTCTTATTCTATTTCCTTTGGGAGTGATTTTCCTCCTGGCTGCTGCCTTCTAATTAGTCATGGGCAACCTCCTACATATGAATATTACTGGTGTCAGACTCATGGTTTCCCTAGCCATTCTAATATATACCCTCAAAGCACTCCGTTCTCATATCTGATTCCATCTACTCAGTTGTGCTTAACATCTAGATACATGAGAGTTACCTGGGTTGATTCCTGATAATAAACAAATAAAAAACATCTTTTCGCATATATTCTTTTTTTTTTTTTTTTTTGCCTCTAGGGTTATTGCTGAGGCTCAGTGAATCCACTGTTCCTGGAGACCATTTTTCCCATTTTGTTGCCCTTGTTGTTACCCTTGTTGATGTTATTACTGTTGTAATTGCTGTTGTTGTTGTTGGATAGGACAGAGAGAAATCGAGAGAAGAGAGGAAAACAGAGATGGGGAGAGAAAGATAGAGACCTGCAGAACTGGCTTCACCGCCTGTGAAGTGACTCCCCTGCAGGTGGGAAGCTGGGGGCTTGAACTGGTATCTTTACTCCCATCCTTGTGCTTTGATCCATGTGTGCTTAACCCAGTGTGCTACCACCCAACCCATTTTTCACATATATTCTATCCAACTTCTGTATTTAGGAATTATATTCTGACTCATCTCCTGGTGCATTTAGTGAACTCCCTTTCTGGAATTTCTGGAATATTCCCTTTTTGGAATATTAACTTAGTGTCAGGATAAAAGATTTGTTGTCCCTGGGTATAGTACAGTAACACACTGCAACAGCCTACACCCAAACATGAACTGAAGTGAACTGAAATAATCATCTCAGCAATAATGACTAAGTATGTCAACCCATCAGTGAGAAGTATTCTGATATACACAGTTCTGTTGAGATATCACTCATGATTAAAGCTGAAGGTTAAGATATAGATGAAACCGCTTGGCAGTGTGGAGTGGGAGCGGGTAGTCAATTCCCTAATTAGGTCTTATTATCTTCTTTTCACTTTATAGGCTTACCCTAAATTAGTTCATAAATTAGCATAATTCAATTTCTAACTTTATGGCAATGTTGTTTGCAGTTCTGTCATTACCCTTGGCTGCCCCTCTGTGCTCCTGATCACCTAAAATTTCCACATCAGTGTTTAAAAAACTCCTCCAAATAGCATGTACAAACCAAACAGTCCAATTATTTCCACAAAGCCTTATTTCTGTTAGTCAGTTATTCACATAGTGGTTCACTTAAACAAAGGCAGTACTTATCTTTAACACCTACCTACTATCTTACCATCAATATTTAATCACAACAGATATGTATTGATATATTCAGTCTTTATATATATATGTATATATGAACATATATATAATATCTATTCAGTTTAGATAGGTTTTTTAAAATTTTTATACCATGAAGGTCAACATATAGCACATACACACATACAAATAAAAGCCAGTATGCAAATAAATGCATTATGTATGTATTCTGTTCATTTGATCTTTTGTAGAGTAGAATCCAAAGGCTGCACTGTGGCACACACGGTTAATCATTGCATACAGGCTTCAGGTATGAGCCCCTGATCCCCACCTGCAGAGGGGATGCTAACGAGCTGTGAAGCAGCTCTGCAAGAGTCTTCTCTCTCTCTCTCTCTCTCTCTCTCTCCATCTCTCTCTCTCTCTCTCTCTCTCTCTATATATATATATATATATATATATATATATATATATATATATATAATCTTCTTGCCCCTTTCAATTTTTTTCTGTCCTATATAATAAAATAGAAAGAAAAAGGGTCTGCCAGTGCTGGGCTAGCATCGCAGGCAGGAGAGAAGCCAGGAACCAAGCTCCTGGCAGCATGGTAATACAATTCTTTATTCACATGGGAACGTCCCAGAGTCGGGTGTGAGCACAGCAGGTTAAGCCAGGTGGTGCCAAACCACAATAGCTGCTTCCTGCTCTGCACACCAGCTCTTCTCCATGTCGGGATGTGGGAGAGAAAAGAAAGAGAGGAATAGAAGAAGAGAGTGAAACCAGGAACAGAAATGGGCTTTATGGTATAAAACCAAAAGTGGCAAGTTGGAAACGGAAATGGCTAGGAAAGGGGGTGGAGAGAGGTAAAAGACATGCTGGGAAGGTGGAAGCATCCTTAGCAACTGTTGTGATGGTTTTAACTGGTGGGATTAATATACCCTGCAGGCAGGGAGGGTCTTGAGGTAGAAAGAAGACATATCAAAGGGTGGGGATATTTCAGGCAAAACAATGATTATGCAAATAGGCCATAGTGTCAGCAATGGAGCAGGGGAAGTTGCCTTAATGCTCGACATGCCAGGAGCAATGGATTCATGGTACCAGCCCAAGGCCCAGCAATAACCTTGGTAAGAAAAAAACTAATAAACAAAAATCAATTAGAATCCAGATTTGATTGTTAAAATGTGATTGTCATCTTGACCTATAATGTATCTTCTCAGAGATTATATTTGTTATTTACAATCTAACTTAAAATCTTAATGTATTGGTTTGTAACCTTCTTATGATTTCTATCTTTGCTTCTGTGCTTTAGAAATGATTTTATTTGGTTCTTTCTCTACCTACTTTCTTTTCCTGACATAACCACAGGTCTAAGCTATAATTCATTCATTGATTTTTAAATTCCTTGTGAGGATAGGACTGAGAAAAAATGGATCAACAGTATAAATGCAAGCAAAGCTCTGGTCAATGTAATACAGTCATGGGAGTCTTTATTTAAAGCTACTGCAACAGAAAAGAGTGACTGAAACTCAGTATAAACTTAATTCTGAGGAAACATAGGACAAGTGTGACTTTAAGAGATGGGGTGTTCTCATGGAAAAAGTTCTCTTGAGTGTGCTGAAAAGAAGTTTAATCAGAGGGATGTGTTGATAACATTCAGTCATCTTCTGAGTTTACAAATAAATACATTTTTAACTGTGATTAAATCATCTTTGTGAACCAACCTGTACCCACCAAAATTATTCAGTGGACTGTCACATATGGACAGAACAGCCTTTGGTGATTACTTATCTAAAGGATGACACTTAGGTCATGGGGTGTAAAGTTGGTAAGAAGATGTTGAAAATAGTTATCTATGTTTTAAAGAGTATAGGTAAGGCTGTATCACATTGTTGTCTTTCTTTTCATTTAACTGACAATTAATAACTTAGATCATGTTTTTATATGTCTGTTAGATGCTTGGATGTCTTCTATGGTGAATATTCTGTTTATAACATCTCCCCATTTTTGGATGGGCTTTTTTTTGTTGCTAAGTTTGGAGAGATATTTATATATTTTAGTTGTTATGCTTTTGTTAAAAGTAAGGGATATAAAGACCTCCTCTCATGGGCAAGGTTGGGATGCACTTGGTTGACTTCAAATGTTACAATATACAAAGACCCAGGTTCAAATCCCTAGTCCCCATCTTAAGGGGAAAAGCTCTGCAAGTTGGAAAACAGTGCTACAGGTGTCTCTCTGTTTTTCTTCCTCTCTACCTCCTTCTTCCCTCTCCATTTCTGGCTGCCTCTATCCAATAGATAAATAAAGGTAATTTTAAAAGGTATATATCTCTAATGCTGTAATGAGTCTGTTTATATGGTGGTTTCTTCTGCAGTGCAGAAATTTTCAATTTGATTTAGTCCCATTGGCTTATTTTTGTTTCAATCTTCCTTGCAGTTGGATTTGTATTATTGAAGATACCACTAAATTTACATAGAAGAGTGTCTTGCCAAAATTTTTCTCAAGGTATTTGATAATTTCTGCTATAACTTCCAAGCCTTTGATCCATTTGGAGTTCACCTTTGGTGTGGTGAAATATAGTACTTCTGCATGTTACAACCCAATTTTTCCATCCTTATTTGTTGAAGGGATACTCTATTTATACTCTATTTATTTCTCTATTTAGTAATTTGGGCTCCCTACTCAAATATTAGATACCATAGGTATGGGGGCTTATTTCTGGGCTCTGAATTCTATTGCATTTGTCAATGTATCTTTTTGTTCCCCTAACAGGAAGTATTGATAACAATGACCCTATAATGCAGTCTGAGATCTGGGAACATGATATCTCCAGATCTGTTATTTTTTCTCAAGATTGCTTTGGAAAATCTAGGTATTTCCTCATTTCACATGAATGTTTGTAGTTTTTATTCTATTCTTGAAAATAACTGTGTGGGACCTTGATGGAGATCACATTAAATTTGTATATGGCTCTGGATAGAATATTCCTTTTGATGATGTTAATTCTTCCAATCTATAAACTCATAGTTTTCAGTATACAAGTCATTCATTTCTTTTGTTAGGCGTATTCTTAGATATTTAATTATTTTTGCTGCTATAGTGAATGGGATTGATTTCTGGATTATTTCTTCTTCTTATGATTTAGTGTTTGCATAGAAGATAGTCATCAGTTTTTTTTTCTTTTTTGCATCCAGGGTTATTGCTAGAGTCCAATGCCTACACTATGAATCCACTCTTCCTACTGCCATTTCCCACCCACCCACCCCCAATTTTTTTGGATAGGACATAGAGAAATTAAGAGAGGAGGGTAAGTTGGAGGGGGAGAGAAAAAGAATCCTGAGACCTGCTTCACTGCTTGTGAAGTAGCCCACCTGCAGGTGGGGAAAAGGGGTCTTGAACTTGAATTCTTATGCAGGTCCTTGCATTTCATACTATGTGCACTTAATTCAGTGTGCAATCTGCCACCAGCTTTTGTATGTCAGTTTTGTAGCCTGAAATCTTACTATATTGCCTGATAATTGACAAGAGCTCCTGTTGGATTCTTAAGGTGTTTTTTTTTTGTGTACACTATCAGATCAACTTCAAATAGAGTCAGGTTGACTTCTATTCTGTATCCATTTAATTCTGTGTTCTTGCCTGATGGCTATGGCAAGAACTTTCTACATTATATTGAACAGTAATGGTGATAGTAAGCATCCCTGTCTTGTACCTTATCTGAGGGGGAAATGCTTCCAATTTCTCACCATGAGTATGATGCTGGCTGCATATGTGTGTGTGTGTGTGTGTGTGTGTATGTGTGTGTGTGTGTGTGTAGGTTTACTATGTATGGACTGCACTATCTTGAGGAATTCCCCATCTATTCCCATTTTTCTAGTGTTTTGATTATGAAGGGATGTTGGATTAATTTATCCCTTGATAAATTTCAGATTTTGAATTGACTTTCAGCCAAGGAAAGTTATAGCATTTGTATATATGAATAAATACAGTGAAATAGAATACAATAAAGAGAAAACCTAACAGGTAGTAAAGAGAAAACCTAAAGGTAGGGTGTAGTGGAAAAAAATATTTGAAAACCAAATGTGTGATAAAGGGCTATTACCTAACTATATAAAAGACTCACACAACTCAGTAGCAAAAATAAATCCAATTAATAAATTGGCATATTATTTGAATAAATTATTTCCCTCATAGATGATATTCAATGATCAATGGGTGCATGTAAAGTTTCTCCTCAACATCCATCATAAGGGAAATGCAGGTCAAAAGCCTGATGAGATATAATTGTATATATCTTAGAATGGCTATCCTAAAAAAATAAAATATTACATGCATGGGCCAAAATGGTTTTTAAATTGTTGGAAGGAATGTAAAATTGATTGATCACTAGGGAAGATACAAATGGAAGTTTCTCAAAAGATCAAAAATAGAAGTACCATATGACTCAGCATTTCTTATTCCTGAATAAATATCCAAAGAAAATTAATTAGAATATTGAAGAGATACCCACTCACCCCTTTAATTCATTATTAGGGTGAAGATAAGGAAACAACCTAAGTGACAACTGCTGGATGAATGGATAAAGATAATGTATTACATGGATGCAACATCATAATCTCCAACCAAACAGAGAAGACAGTCCTGACTTTTGTGGCAAAATAAACAGACTTTGAAATCATCATGGCAAGTGAAATAAATCAGACAGAAAAAGTTAGTATTTTTTTATGTCATTTAAATAAATCTAAATTTGTATACTGCATACTTTTCCATTTGTGAAGACCTGGATATGAGTCCCAGATCACTGGTAGGAGCAACATACAAAGTAGAGGACTCAGTAATGGTGTTGTGGTGTCTCTTCTTTCTCCATCCTTCACAATGCATCTTAAATAAGAGAAAGAGTGAACTGGGAAGGTTAAAATAGTGCAGGTACAAGGTCCTAAAGGAACACTATTGGTAACAAAATCACAAGCTAATATTAAAGAAAATGCTTGTAGATGAGTGGCTTAGCAAGTTGTCGTATATATACACAATGAAATACTACTCAGCTATAAAAAATGGTAACTTCACTATTTTCAGGTGATCTTGGATGGACCTTGAAAAATTCATGTTCAGTGAATTTTAAGTTAAGCTAAGTCAGAAACAGAAGGATGAAAATGGGATGATATCATTCTCAGGCAGAAGTTGAAAAACAAAATCAGAAGAGAAAATACAAGTCGAACCTGAACTGGAGTTGGCATATTGCACCAAAGTAAAAGACTCTAGGGTGGGGGGTGGGGGGGGGGGAGAATACAGGTCCAAGAAGGATGACAGAGGACCTAGATGGGATTGTATTGTTATATAGAAAACTGAGAACTGTTATGCATGTACAAACTATTGTATTTACTGTTGAATGTAAAACATTAATTCCCCAATAAAGAAGGTTAAAAAAAAAAAAAAGAAAAGAAAAGAAAATGTTTGTGGTAAATAGGGACTACTGGTAGATAGAGAAGTTGTTAACGGGCATAAACTGTGGAAATCATTTGACTATCAGATATAAAAAGTAGTGATCATTGCTAACTATGATTATATACTCAGTAGTGAAGTGCTGACAATGGGGGGCCAGGCTGTGGGCACACCTGGTTAAGCACACACACAACACAGGAAACCACAAGAAACCAGGTTCAAGACCCTGGTCCTCACTAGCAGGTGGAGAGCTTCACAAATGATGAAGCAGAACTTCAGGTCAATCTCTGTCTCCCTCGCTATCTCCCCCAACCCTCTCAATTTCTCTCTGTCTCTTCCATTATATATATATATGAAACAAAATTAGGTAGACTTGTTTTATTTTTAAAAAAAAAGACAATTATGTGAGGTCATGGAGATACTAGTCAATACTAAGGTTGTAAATTGTGTTTTAGTATATGAAAGTACATCAAATCAACATATTTTCGACTTAGACTCACAAAATTTTAACTACTAATTTTACCTCAAGCGTGAGTGTTGTTTTTCACACTCTACCTATAGACTGGAGGTCCAAGTTGACTATAAAGACTATGTTAAAGTGACTGAAGAGTGCTGGGGCTCCTGTGGAGTGACTCTAGCCAGGAAGGTAAGCTTACCGGTTCCCCCTCGCTAGCTCGAAGGCTCAATGATATAGACAAGAGACACCTGGGAGAATTTTGGTACAAACACGCGATTAATTCAGTGGTGGGCTTGGGTATATATAGAAAGTTAAACAAAGAACATTTTTCAATATGTCAGAAATTACAGGTTTCTTAAAGGTCAGCTTGCCCCTGTGGTAGGGGGCTGGTATGACAAGAATCGATGCAGATACATCAAGGTCAAGATGATTAGTCTCCTGATGCAGGCATTTAATTATCCAAAGGCATTTGAGAGGAGAATAGGGGTTAAACCAGTTAGGGTGAGATAGAGAGAAGATAAAGCAAGGTTTGATGTAAATTAAGGACATCAAAGGGCACTGCTAGGAGTGTGTGATAAGGTGTGTTCTCCTTTGTGATCAGAAGGTGAGGTGAACTTAGAATAAATGAACCTTAAAGCAGGCAGCCATGTGGCCTGCTGCCAGCAGGGAGAAACTGTGAGATTTCTGTGGGTTTGAGAGTCTAACAACGGGAAACTGAGTCTAGGAGACTTTTCCCTCTTGGCTCATCTCTATATGGAGAGAGGCTACCAAGTGGGGAGACTTCCCAGACCTCCATCTAAGGATGGGGGGAGTTTCCCTAAGCTCTACCAAGCTTTCACATAGTCCCACAGAAGAGCAAGCAATCCAATGGGCTTGAGCATGTCTATTCCCTAGAGCAATGCACCATATTGTTTTGATAAACGAAGTGAAAAAAAATTTCACCTGATGGAGAGGAAAAGGAATTGCAAAGGGGCCTGTGGTGAAGACAACTCTCTCAAAACATTTGCACTAGGTAGGTTAATATTAAGTAAGAATAAGTTAGAAAGTTTTGGTATCTCTTCCCTTGAACTATTCATTCAATTTGGTTGTCATTTTATACGTACTCTTGCTCAGATTGGGAAAACTCTTGTCCCAATGTCTATGGTGAAGTTCCCGTAAGATGTCTAGGAACATTACTAGAATGGATGTCAGGTATTATTGAAGTGTCCCACACAGAAAATAAAGGATCTGGGACCAGATTGTGAGAATATCATATATATATATATGATTCCAGTCACAGCCAATACCAAATTTACTGACATATTCATTTGTACAGCATGATTATACCCATTCAGAAGGTCCTGAGTTAGAACTGTGGTTCTTAATCGCAAAGATAGACCAAAATCCCAAATGGAGATTTATAAAATCAGATCACTGAATTATATATATTCTCTTTGTTTTGTTTATTTCTATATTTTAAATTGAGAAAGAACAGTATAATATTCAGGTAGGGAGAGCAAACTATGGAGATGTGTAGTAGAAAAATAATAGCTATTTACAAGCAAGAAAATATGTACAAGCTAAAAGGAAAAAGAAATATGGACATCATCGTGGCTGAAGAAGTTTAGCTAATAAGCTCTTGAGAGTTATGCAAGTGACACCAGTCACATGCTGTATGTTACCCCAAGCCAGACATTTCCTTGCTCATCTGTGTTTCCTTCAGTCTCATCAAGACCTCACATATGACACAGAGAATGGCAGGGTCAGCACAGACAAAACTTATCTAATAAAAAGATGTAAATATGCACTTTTATAATGCTGGTGGCATCTAGTGCATTCAGTTGAATCCCAGCAAGATTACTCCCATGTCAAATTGCTATAGATGTGGTCATATTTTCTTGTGTATTATCATATTTTAAATTACTTTTCCTATTTTATCTTCCTTTGTCCTTAATCATCCGGTGCCTCACCCCAGTTCAGTGACAATTTCAAAGAAAATTTTCCATTTCTGTGGGCGTTAAATTGAGATTCTTTTAGGTTCTGAGCTTCAGGAGATCGACTAATTCATTTTCTTTTGCATCAGTCACTTGTTTAATATATTCCTCTTCTGACCTGAACTAAATGATGCATAGAATTGCTAGTCAAGGAGCAAAAAGAAGACTGACATGTACCCCTGAGTAAAGCCTTCTTTCGATAGGGAAAAAAAAAGTAATACTGGGGGAAAGGGTCAGGTGACAGTACACCTAGTTGAGTGTACACATTGCAGTGTGCAAGGACCTGGGATCAAACGCCTGGCCCCTACCTGCAGGGTGGAAGCTTCATGAGTAGTAAAGCAATGTTGCAGGAATTTCTCTCACTCCCTTTTGATCTCCCCCTTCCCTCTACATTTCTCTCTGTTTCTATCCTATTAACTAATTAATTAATCAGTCAATAAATTATTTGAAAATGTGAGACTTAGATATGATGACTTTTCCAATATTATATAATTCATCAATGATGAAGTAATAGTAAAGTGATTGAAAAGTTTTTTTTTTTTTATCTCTCTTAACTATATGTATCAGGATAGTAGGTTTAACCCTCTTCAAAGCGTCTTCCAGTTCAGACAGTGTAAAGGGAGAGAGTTTTGGAGATGGACAAGATAACCGGAAGAGGGATGACCACTCATGGGAAATTTCTCTTTTCCAGACTGGGTCTATCTTAGCACGTCCAACTTGAGTTAGGTGACTGGCCACTGAGTTTGGAGATACGGGAGGATGGGAGATGGGAGGGGGTTGGCTACCGGCACCCAGTCTGTGAAGAAGCTTCCAGGCCTTCCTATTTGAGTGGGTGAAATTCAGACTTTCCGTGAGTTGTTGCCAGTGGGCTTGGCGTGCTGCATCCAGGGAGGTAATGAGATGGTCAGCCACATCTGGGTTGCCCGACTCATCATACTGCTTTAGTAGTTGCTCGCATTCAGCATCAAGACAAGGCGTACAGTTAGCACATCTCCCACGAGGATTGGCTTGGGAAGCTGCTTTGAAGATGGCTTGGCGGAAGCGCCTGTAGGAATCTTCAGAGGGGATAGAGTTAATTGGAATTGCAGGAATAGATTTGTTGGTAAGATCACTGAACAGACGCCAGTTTGCTTTCTGAAAGTTCCATCTTAGTTTCTCCAAGCACAGAATCAGTTGGAGCTGGAGACCAATGTGGATGATAGCTGGGTGGTGATGACTGTGTGGGAAGATCTTGAGAACTTGTCTCGTATCGGGAAAGGCTTGGCCGTTGACTGTGCTAATCCAGCACAGGTCGGGTGACGAGTCTTTATTCCATCTAGCACTGTGAAAAGAGCCTGGTTGTTTGGGATCATATAATAGGGAGAGGTCATTCGCTGAAGCCCAGTCGGCTAAGATAGAGCTGTCAGCACGAGTGGAGGAATATCCCCAGTCTTGGTGATGACTATTAAAGTCTCCAACGTAAACGGCTGAGTGATTCGGGCTAGGCAGGACCTCGTTATCCCATGATAACTGAGGGGCTTATATACATTGACAAGCTGAATAGTTCCAACAGTAATGGAGTCGTAGAAGGTCAAAGAGGCCATATGGTAAACGTCCGCAAGACATGATTTGGCGTAGATGGCTCGGCCATGTTTATGATGGAGATTACAGCTGCTGGCTATGATAACATCACCCCAGAACTCATTCTTAACCTGGGCCCCGCGGCAAAGAAGTGGCTCGCTTCATTCCTGTCCCACATCTTGGAATCTGAGTCTATGCCCAAAGTTTGGCGTCGTGAGAAGATTATAGCGGTTTTGAAACCAAAGAAAGACCCAATACTGGCTGCCAGCTATAGACCAATTTCTCTCCTCTCAGTGTGTTACAAACTCCTTGAGAGGCTGCTTCTATCACGTATTTCTCATCTTACAGAGAAATTCCTATCACCTGCTCAGGCTGGTTTCCGCCCAGGAAGATCTACCTGCGAACAAGCCCTGGCCCTCTCAACTTACATTGAAAATGGATTCCAGAAGAATTTAAAGACGGGTGCTGTCTTTGTTGATCTCACAGCAGCCTATGACACGGTCTGGCACCGTGGTCTCCTGGTCAAGATCTCAAGATGCCTGCCTCCATGGGTGGCCAACACTATATCGTTTCTTCTCCAAAACAGAAGATTCCGGGTACATCTTGGTGACAAGTCTAGCAGATGGAGACTTGTCTCAAGTGACCTCCCCCAGGGCTCTGTTCTGGTTCCTACGCTATTTAATATTTACATCAATGACCTCCCAGAAACTTCTTCAAGGAAGTTCATCTACGCCAATGACATCTGCTGTGCAACTCAGGAATTAAAGTTCGACATCCTCGAGGAAACACTCACGAAAGACATGTCTCTGATATCTGATTACTGTAAAAAATGGCGACTAATTCCTAGCACTGCTAAAACGGTATCATCTGTTTTCCATCTACACCATGCCTCGGCCTCACGTTAGCTTAATGTGCAGCTTGGTGATATGAGAATCCGGCATGAAGCCCAGCCAGTCTATCTTGCCATTACTCTCGATCGCACTTTGTCATTTCACAAACATCTCATAAAAACTGCAGCAAAGGTGGGCGTGAGGAATAACATCATTGCAAGACTGGCCAGTTCCTCATGGGGCACGAGCACTTCCACACTACGATCATTATCTCTGGCATTATGCTATTCCACTGCAGAATACTGTGCCCCAGTATGGTTCCGTAGCCCCCATGTCCACTTGGTCGATTCCAAATTATATTCCTCCATGAGGATAATTTCTGGAACCATCCGTTCCACCCTGGTTCCATGGCTGCCAGTTCTTAGCAACATCGCCCCGCCAGATATTCGTCGGGATATGGCATCATCTAAGTTCATTTCCCACGTCTACGCTCAACCGGACCTGCCAATATACGCGGATATCTTTGCCCACCCTGTCCAATGCTTGACGTCTCGTCACCCAATCTGGTCCCCTACGCCTACACTGAACTTCTCTGTTCCAGTCTCTTGGAAACAGAGTTGGCAGTCAGCTGAGGTCAAGAACAAACACCTCATCACAGACCCCTGCAAGCGTCAACCCGGCTTTGACCTGGCACGTTATGATTGGGCCCTCCTCCATCGCTATCGAACAGGCCATGGCCGGTGTGCCGCTATGTTCCATCGCTGGGGAGCCAGAGATGACCCGAAATGCCCCTGCAGCTCCAGACAGACTATGACCCACATAGTCAACGACTGCCACCTCTCCAGATTCAAAGGAGGTCTCGAGGCTTTGCATCAGGCTCAACCTGATGCTGTTGACTGGCTACGGAAGAAGGGCAAACGCTAGAAGAAGAAGAAGGATAGTAGGTATGGCTTTTAATTGGGAAGAAGATATATAATGACAGTTTGATATCTATTTTTTCTTTGGGTTATATACTGAACATTTGGGTTTCCAAGTTTCTACCTCACTGTATCCACGCCTGTCACTTGACAACTATTAACAACTTTTGAAATGTACCGGAAAAAAAAAAATTAAAAACTTTGTGTTGTCTGGAAATTCTATGCCTATCACTTCCTAATATTTCTCAAACTTTACTAACCTTTCACTAATTTCTCTTAAATTAGACATTTCAGGGGCTAGGGCAATAATATGGTAGAGCACTTGGAATTGTTTACTTGAGATTCTAGAGGTTTAGGTTTAATCTCCAGGATTTACATTTGCTAGAGCTTAGCTGAATTTTGTTCTCCTTCCTTCCTTCCTTCCTTCCTTCCTTCCTTCCTTCCTTCCTTCCTTCCTTCCTTCCCCAGAGGTGGTGTACCTGGTTAAGCACACACATTAAAGTGCGCAAGGATCTAGGTTCAAGCCCCTGGTCTCCACCTGCAGGGGGAAAGCTTCATGAGTGGTGAAGCAGGTCTGCAAGTGTCTCTCTCTCTCCCACACTATTTTCCCTTCCCGTCATAATTTCTTTCTGTCTCTTTAAATAAAGATTTAAAAATTTTTTTAAAAAGCTTGAAAAACAAAAAGAAAGAAAAAGAAATTTCAAGGCTAGGGCAATAACATGGTAGAACACTTGGAATTCTTTACTTGAGATTCTGGAGGTTTAGGTTTAATCTCCAGGATTTACATATTCTAGAGCTTAGCTGAACTTTGTTCTCCTTCCTTCCTTCCTTCCTTCCTTCCTTTTTTTTCTTCCTTCCTTCCTCTCTTTCTTTCTTTCTTTGTTTTTCTTTTTTTTTAATCTTTGAACTATTCCTTTATTGACATTTTACCCCATGGGTTCTAAATCTTTATGCTGTTTTTTTTTTTTTTTAACGTTAATCTCTTTATTGGGAGATTAATGCTTTACAGTTGACAGAAAATACTCTATCTTATACTCATAGAAAGAAATATTTTAGAGAAGTTTCATATATCACTAGTGATGAACCATGCACTAATATGTCACATATTCTTTAAACACTGTTTCATTCACCTAGAATCCTCTACTCGCTACATTAACATGAGGGAAATACCAATTCTTCAAATTCTTTCCAATAGTCACTGAATCTCCTCGGAGTAGACTTTTGAAGGACCATGCTTCACTCTTGTGTATTGTCAACCCTTTAACATAGACAAAGGTCATTCCTTCTTGACCCTTCACTCCAACATCCTGGTAATATTCTCATTTCCCAAAGGAAAAAAACAAAACAAAACTTACTGGCTAAGGGCACACATTATTATGTGCAAGGTCCCAGGTTCTAGCCCCCCACTTCCCACCTGCAGGGAGGATACTGCATGAGGAGTCAAACAGATTTGCACTTGTCTCTCTCCCTCTCTGGCTCCTCCTTATCTCTCACTTTCTCTCTGTCTCATCAAATAAAAAGAGAAAAAAAAAAACATGAAAAATTTGTCAATATCTCCACATCTATAAGTTAGCATGCTAGGTTGTTGTAACCACCCTATGCTTGTGTGTAAAAATAAATGAGAAAATATATAGCACCATAAAAACAGTTTGTTTTGATCCTGTGAAAATATAATGCTGGTAAGCAATACATCATTCATCTGATTGGCTCTTGCCTTTCCTGTCACTTGCTTTTAGGTTTTCTGTGGAGGAATGTGCATCCTAAGGAGTTTAAAAAGTAGATTCCTTCACTGACACTCAACTTTCAGCTAATGTTTGGCCATACAGCTGCTGTACCTGGATATGGGCAAAACTGACTTAGGAAGTCTGTTTGTGTAGAATAGTAGGTTTTGTCAAAACCTGGTGATCTGTTTTGTTTTTGTTTGCTTGTTTGTCTCTTGCCTTCAGTTACTGGGCTTGGTGCCGATAGTATGAATCCATTACTCCTGACAGCCATTTTTCTCTCTTCCCCATCATTTTATTGGGTGGGACAGAGAGAAATTAATAGTAGATAGAGAAATGTAGAAAAAAAGAGAAAAAATAGACACCTGTTTACCTGCTTCACTACTTATGAAACACCCGCCTTGCAGGTGGGGAGCAGGAGGGGGGGCTCGAACCCAGGTCTCTGAGAAGCTCCTTGCACAGTATTATGTGCTGTGACTGCGCCCCACCCACCTCCTAAACTTGATAATCTGCACAGTGCATTTTCCTCACCAAGTATTCACATTCATTTTTATTTAGTAAGCATTGAATATACATACATATACATATACATATACATATACATATACATATACATATACATATACATATATATATATATATATTTTTTTTTTTTTCCTTTACAGGTGATGGTCCAGCTTTACCCAGTTAACAATCTAGTGAGTAGCCTAGGGTTTCTAGTGGAAAAACAGTCTACTCTGTAAGGTTCAGATATAGTTATTTGCACTCTGGAAACAATAGCCTACAAAAGTAAGAGAATAATATTCTCCAGGTATATCCACACACATACACGCACACCAACGTACATACCTTGTTTAAGAGTAAGATAAGTCAATTTTTAATAAGCACTAAAAAGAGACTTAGGGAGATAGCTCACCCAGTAAAGAATATATGAATCTTCTTCTGGCCAGGCCACAGGATTTTGAAATTTATTTATTTATTTATTTATTTCATTTATTACCTTTTGTTGCCCTTGTTGTTGTTTTATTACTGTTGTAGTTATTGTTGTTATTGATGTCATCATTGTTGGATAGAACAGAGAGAAATGGAGAGAGAAGGGGAAGACAGAGAGGGGGAGAGAAAGACAGACACCTGGAGACCTGCTTTATCACTTGTGAAACAACTCCCAGGCATGTGGGGAATCAGGAGCTTGGGGATCTTTACTCAGGTCCTTGCGCTTTGTGCCATGTGCACTTAACCTGCTACACTACTGTGACTCCCAGGTCACAGGATTTTATGATCAGAACTTTTGGACTGCTATTCTTTGTTAGTCCCTAGCTGCTGTTTCTTTTCTCTCCTAGTAATTACCTTCTCTCATTTCTGTTGACTTCTTGTGATTCAGTTCATTAAACTTAAATGTTGCTTTCTCTGCACAGAAAGTTCAGTGATCACAGTACTTAATATGCTCTGAAAGAGTATATCCACAACTCATACCACCATTTTCTGGTATATAGTTTTTTCACTTAGTAAAGGTTTTATTCATTTATTAATGAGAGAGAGAGAGAGAGATAAGGAAGAAGGAGGAGGAGGAGGAGGAGGAGGAGGAAGAGAAAGAATAGTAGGAGGAGGAGGAAGAGGAGGAGGAGGACAGAAAAAGTATCAGTCTGCTATAGGAAATTTCGAGATTTGAATTTGGAATTAAATTTGTGACCTCCTGCTCACAAGTCCAGTGACTTATCCACTATGCCACCTCCAGGGATGTGTTGTATATGACTTTTATCTCCCTCCATCTGAAGCTAACATTACAATAGCCTGTCGTATTTACTAATTTTATATAAGTCATCTGGGATACTATCTGGGGTATATTTTTCACATAAAAACATTGTTTAGCAACTCACATAAGTGATCAATAAGTTATTCTTTCATTCTGAGGTTAAGCAACGTTGAGATTTTTTTAATACGTATTTTCAATTATTTCTGGACATATCACAAAGCTGAAAAGCGTATCTTACAGGAGCCACACAGAGGAGTGAGTAGTGGATACATTTTACTGTCACTTGTCTGTGGCCTATACTGCCTGCTGTCAGTTGCTATCAGCTGTCACAGACAACTGTTACATCTTAGATATAAGATCTTACAAATAAGGATATTAGATTCTAATATCCTTATTTGTAAGATCAGAATAATTAAAAATAATGTATACAAAGGTGTTTTTTCCCATGTGAAATGTGTTAGTGTATATAAAATACATAGATATTCATTAAAATTTGTTGTACTACTATTTATTTTTTTCATTCCAGCTCTCTAGGTTGTCAGGACCTTTTTTTTTTTCACTAAAATGTGATTCCTCATGGCTGAAAACAATGAGATAATTAGGTAAGACAGAGATCAGTATGTCAGAGACTTTAGCACTTATCTCTGTCTGTACAGTTGCTGGTCAGTAGCTGAGTTTAAATGATAAGTAGAGGGTGTTCTGTCTCACTAATTATGGATGTAAGAATCATTTCTTATTTGAAGCAGTGAACTAACCTTGCTAATAAGTTTAAATTGAATGTTTGCTCATCCACTTTAGTTCTTTACTGCTGGAAAAGTTTCAAGCATCAATCTAGGCATCAAGGAAAATAAAAACAGCTGATTCTGTTTCTGCTTGTCGGCATGCCTTCCTTCGTTTTTAAATTTGATAGTGTGCCACAGGCTGATAGACTCACTATGTAATACTGGGGCCCTTAATTTCCTACTTACACTAATTTCAGGTTAGTTAAAACTTCTTGTTTCATGTTGAAACATTTTTTTTTACTTTAAAATGAATTACATAGTGGGAAATGTAAAGTTAATAGCAGTATTCAAAGTTAGAATTTCTTGCTGTGAGCTAGAAACCTAGTGGTCTCTTGACCACTAGGACAGTATGCTTATGCATGACAATATAACAAGAAAAAAGACTGTAAAAGGCAGTAGCCTTGAAATTCCCTTTTTATGCAGTTGTTTGTTAAGTGCTTTTAGTATGAATTGCTTGTAGTATGAGGTGGAAAATTCCTTGCCCCTTCCCCCTTGAATAAACAGGACCTAATCAGTGAAGGCCACCCATTGTTTTGTAAGTTGTTTGAAGGACCCTGCATGGGACAAGCCTTATCAGGACCTAATCAGTGAAGGCCACCCATTGTTTTAAGGACCCTGCATGGGGCCAAGCCTTATCAGGACCTTTGCACAGACTTTGTGTTGTGCTGTCTACCGGATGGGTGGTCATAGCTGATGGCGGGAGGATGTGGCGACCCTGCCTGGTTGAATTCTATTGGTTGTGTGATCTTACTATATTTGAAACTAGCCCATGCTTTGCTTTGAATGGATCATGCTTTTGCTAAGTTTGAAATGATTGGATTTTGTGTTTGCTATAGCCTGTTATTGGATGTAGGTTGACAAGGTGATGTGCTCCCCCTCCCTGAGTGTAGTCTGAATTCCTATAAATTGTGTGGTTTGAGCCCTGTTCGGGGTCGAGCTTGGTAGACTAACACCAGTCACCATCTCGGCCCGGATTGCAATTCGTCAATAAACATCTTTGCTTCCTTGCAGTGGATGGTGGTTTGATTTATGCTCGCTAACAAAGACATCATTGCTGGGCTAGCTTCTCAGGTGGGAGAGAGACGACCAGGGACTCATGGCTGAGTGGTATGCAGTTCAGTCTTTATTCATGTTGAACACAGCACAATCTAAGCTATCTCTAATCACAATCCTGTCCTTATATATCCTGAGGTGGAACTGTCAGGTCGGAAGAGGATGTAGGATAGGGGGTGGGGAGAAGGAAAAAGCTTGAACCAGTGATTAGCAAAGCTAGAAGAAAAGTGATTATTAAACCAATGCCCTGGAGGCAGGGCGGTGCTTAGTTAACAGCTTTATGTAAATAGACAGCCGTGTTAAGCCTGTAGGGTGGTGCTTAGTTAAGCAGGATTAGAGACAGAGGCTTTAAGCAGGGGGGAGCTGGTTTACTGCCCAACACATCATCACCGTCATCATTTTTCTTACTAGAGTCATTGCTGGGACTTAGCACCCGCACTATAAATCAACTGTTCTCAAGCGGCCATATTTTCCTTTTTTTTTCTTTTTGTCTTTGTTTTTTATTTGATAAGACAGAAATTGCAAGAGAAGAACTAGCAAGAGACAAAGAGAAGAAACTTACAACACTGTTTTGCCCATAGTGAATCTCTCCACCCTACTCTGCAGGTAGGGCTGGCAACCAAGGAACCAAGGCCTTGAACCTAGGTCCTTGTGCATGGTAATGTATGCCCTCAACAGGGGTGGGGGGGGGGGGGAGCCACTGCTTAATGCTTCAATCTCTTGTTAAAGCTCATCCACCATAGTTAACTTTCATTTTCTTGTAAAAAAGATTTTAATTGGGGGCCAGGAAGTGGCGCACCTGGTTAAGTGACCACATTACAGTGGGCTAGGATATGGGTTGAAGTCCCTGATGCTTGTCTGGAGACAGAAAGCTTCACAAGTAAGGCAAGGCTGCAGATGTCTCTCTGTCTCTCTCCCTCTCTATCTCCCCCTCCCCTCTCAATTTCTCTCTGCCTCTATCCAATAATAAATAAACAGAAATATTTTTTTAAAAACATTTTCTTTTATTCCTTATGTTTTTGTTAGAGATAGAGAAACTGAGAGGGAAGGGTGAAATAAAGGAGAGAGAAAGAAAAATGGCTGTAGCACTGCTTCGCTGCTCTGGACGTTTCCTCAGTACAGGTAGAGGCTGAGGACTTGGACCTGGGCCCTGTGTAGTGTAACCTATGCACTCAACCTCTTGCATCACAGCCAAGCTCTATTAATATATAAAGAGTTTGTTAGTGTTGTATCCATATTCCTGTATGATTTCCCCATTCCTGAGTTGCCTTTTTTTCATTCTTTTTATTTTCTTTTCATTCTTTTATTTCAAAATTTTCATTATTTTTATTTCACGTAAGGAACGGCATAGCACTGCAGGGTCCTCGGTGTCTCTGCATCCCCTGGAAGTACGGGCAGTCAAACTCAGGGGTAGGGCTTGGTGAAGCATGAGCCCCACAAGTAAGCTACCTTCCAGAACTAGTTGTTCAGTTTCTTTTTTTTAAATACGTTTATTTATTTATTCTCTTTTGTTGCCCTTCTTTTATTTGTAGTTATTATTGTTGTTACTGATGTCATCATTGCTGGATCAGACACAGAGAACTAGAGAGAGGAAGGGAAGACAGAGAGGGGGAGAGAAAGATAAACACCTGAAGACCTGCTTCACCACCTGTGAAGTGACTCCCCTGCAGGTGGGGAGCCAGGGGATCAAACAGGGATCCTTACGCTGGTCCTTGCGCTTTATGCCATGTGTGCTTAACCCTCTGCACTACCGCCTGACTCCCGCTAAATTTCTTATAAGACTCTAAATGAGAAATCACTCACATATTAAAGTAACACCTTACTTCTAGTAGGTGTTATTATAGTAGTAAAAGGAAAGTTAATACCAGAATTCACTGCTATACTTTGTTTCCTTCCATCTTTGTCCTGTAAGTGAAGTGTTAGAGACCCAGAAGAACCAAATAAAGAACATTTTATCTCACCCCAACATCAACAGCAAATGTATTAGAGTAATGAAATCAGATAACTCCTACAGATAACTCTGTGAATACATTATGGAGACTCATTGGTGTCACTTCTGTGTGATGCACTTACCAAAAAAAGATAAGCCTTCTTGAAAAATCTTTATTTATAAAATGAAAATATTGACAAGACCATAGGATAACAGGGGTACAATTCAACACAGTTCCCACCACCAGAACTCAGTATCCTATCCTCTCCTTGAAAGCTTTCCTAGTCTTTATCCCTCTGGGAGTATGGACCTAGGATCATTATGGGCTACAGAAGGTGGAAGGTCTGGCTTCCATAATTGCTTCCCCGCTGAACATGGGCATTGGCAGGTTGATTCATACTCCCAGCCTGTCTCTCTCTTTCCCTAGTGGGTCAGGACTCTGGGGAAAGTGGGGTTCCAACATATTGGTGGGGTCATCTGCTCAAGGAAGTCAGGTTGGTATCATGGTAGCATCTGGATCTTGGTGGCTAAAAACGATTTAAAATATAAAGCAGAACAAAATATTGACTAATCATCATGAACTCAAAGGCAAAAATACCACAGATGAAAGTTTGGGGTCTCTGTTTTGGAAAAAGCTTTTAGGTTTATTTTAGGTATAATCCAAGGGGCCCATGACTTTAGTAGTTTTTGCCTGATTCTGACAGGTAACATGCAGGTGGACCCAAGGTATTGTCTGGGCAGATGGTGTCATAGTTGGAAAAAGGACTAGAACGCTGGATCAGGGAAGAGAGTAGCTCCAAATTTGGGAAAAGTAAATAAATATTGTTAACTGTAAACCCCATTTATTTGATCTGGGACCCATATTCAGCACAGGAGCCTATGTAACCTCTGCATCCCTGTAGGTCTGTGCTGGCATTCTGTGATCATGGCTAGGAACATTCCAGGCTACACTAATTTCAGGATCCATCTTCTTTGAGAAGTAGAGTATATTGCCCAACCTCCCTTCAGAGAATGGACCATTCCCTACCATTGTTAACCCACACTGAGTGCAAGTTCCTATAGGGGCCCACAAAGGGGTCTATTATGTTGTTCCTAAAGGAGATGACCAGTGACAGTCGCTAGAGGGACTTGTTAGATGTCTAGGCCTATTGTGTCTGTGTAGGAATCCCAGGACTCCTGACTAAGGCCCCAGGTAATGGAGTAGCCTGGTAGTGACCAAAGAGTTTATCATTAAAGTATGTAAGTCTCTTCCCTATTCAGCTTTTGTAATCCTTACTTTGTCTGACAAGGTTAACTTTGGAGTGACTGAGGGAAGTGAAATAGGAAGTAGGTGAGAAGGGTATCTAGGACTAAGTAGAAACTATTTCATTAGGTGCTTTATGGTGTCTTTTTTAGGTTTTCCTATTTGCTTGCTGCATTTATTGACTCACTGCAAACTATTGTGCACTTTTGCTTTAAGTATATATATATTTTCCCCAACTTATGGATACATGTACGTATGCCATATCTCATGGGCGGCGCTGGTCTATTTCTAGGTATGGAGGCTTTGTTAAGAAGTGCACCACCAAAATGGAACTAAGAAATCTTACGAGCTAGGACAGGTCTCATAAGACATAAAGGTCTCCTAAGAGTAATGAAGCTGAAAGGTTGACATTCAATGTCTGATGTCTCTGGGCACAGTCCAAAGTGAAACATGCAGAAGTGGCACTTGTTGCATTGATTAGGTTAGGATCAGCAGATGCAGTTATGAATTGAGAGAAGCATTCAGGAGAGTGAGCCCCACTCTAAAGGTTCCAAGTCAGGGAGCAATATGGGTTTTATAGAGAAAAAGAAAGGTTATTACTGTCTTAGGGTTTAAGAAGGCAATAGATAATTATTGCTATAACCAAATTATTTGGCAATTGGGTTAACTTTGAAAATCCCATTGTTAGGATTTGCTGTATCATACAAGACCTCACCATGATTTATGTTATTTACATATAGCTGTATCTTATAAAGTAACACCACCTGCTACTTCTGTTCTCCCTGGTCTAAGCTTTTAGGAGATTTCCAAGAACAAATCATGATTAGAAATGTATTGACAAGTTGAGCCCTCTGTTAATATTCAATCTGATTACCAATTTGAAGTCTTAAGTGTTTAGGTTGAAGAAAAATATACTCAGAACTATGGTCTATGCATCAAAAAGTTTGAAACATTCAATCAATTTTCCACATTCATATTAATAAAATAGTGATTCTGTGTGACTATGAGTTAATAGGAATGTATATTAACACCATTCCCAATACCAAAGGTCCATATCCCCCCTTCTCTCACACCCAGTGAACATCTACCCTCACCCTCCACCCAGAGATTTTTACTTTGGTTCCCTACTCCAAACTCAGTCAGCTTCTGCTTTGAGTTTCCCTTTCTGTTCTTCTTTCTCAACTTCTGTTTATGAGTGGGGTCATCCCATATTTGTCTTTGTCTTTCTGACTTATCTCACTTAACATAATTGCTTCTAGCTGCATTCAAGATGGGTCAGAGAAGATGGGTTCATTGTTCTTAGTAGCTATGTAGTATTCCATTGTGTAAATATACCACAGATTTTTCAGCCATTCTTATGTTGCTGGGCACCTGTTTTGCTGCCAGGTTTTAGCTATTATGAATTGTGCTGCTATGAACACAGGTGTACAGGTATCTTCATGGTTGGATATTATGGAGTTCTTAGGATATACCCCTAGGAAAGGAATTACTGGGTCATATGGAAGGTCCATGTCTAGCCTTGTGAGAGTTCTCCAGACTGCTCTCCACAGAGGCTGGACCAATTTACATTCCCAACAACAGTGCAGAAGGGTTCCTTTGTCCCCACAACCTCTTCAGCATTTGTTGGTGCCTTCATTTTTGATGTATGACATTCTCACAGAGGTGAGGTGATATCTCACTGTTGTCTTTATTTGTATTTCTATGACAACCCATGACCTGGAGCAATTTTTCATTTTTTTTTTTTTTTTTTTTTGCCTTTTGGATCTCTTCTGTTCATATTCTGTTCATAACCTCTGCCCATTTTTGGATGAGGTCATTTGTTTTTTTTAATGCCAACTCTTTTTTAGAGATCTCTTCTTTCCTTTTGTTTTGTATAGGTAGATGGGGAGCTATGGACTGGAGTTGGTGTATTGCACCAAAGTAAAGGACTTTGCAGTGGATGGGGATGGTTCAAGTCCTGGAACATGATGGCAGAGGAGAACCTGGAGGTAGGGGTGGGAGGGTTAGATTGTGATGTGGAAACTGAGACATTTTTACTGCTGACTGTAAACTATTAATCCCCCCAGTAAGAAAAAAAAAAGTTAAGGAATGTATCTATCTCCATTGGATAAAAAAGTGGTAAATTTGAAATTCAAGCTTAGGTTTGTTTAACCACAGATCACATTATAATATTTTTTCATACTTTTGCTACTGTTGCTTTTCTTTAGCTCCCAGAAAAGAGATAGAGATAGATATATAGAGAAAGGATATTAAAGAGATCACAGCACACAGGACTTTGGGCTGGAAACTGACTCACACATGGAAAGGCTATATACTATATAAATGAGCTTCTGGTGCAAGAATTCATTTTTTTAAGTTCGTATTTTTCTACTTCTAGACCAATTTTAATATATATATATATATAAATATATGTATGTATACATATACATAAATTCTAGATATATCTTCTTTTCTAATGTTTAAAATTATCTTTATTTATTTGTTGGATAGTGACTGTCAGAAATCAAGAGGGAAGGGGGAGATAGAGAGGGAGACAGAGAGATACCAGCAGCCCTGCTTCACCACTCGCAAAGCTTTCCCCCTACAGGTGGGCACCAGGGGGCTCAAACCTGGGTCTTTGTGCACTGTAACATGTGCACTCAACCAGGTGTTTAATGCATTGTCCCAAAAGGCATCTGTTAACTTTGGATGCACACAGGGCACTAACAAATGCAGGAACATGTGTACCACCTGGCCCCTCTAGATATATTTTCTTCCCAAAAATCTATGCCATGCTTCAGTTATATTCTGGACATGTTTCAGAATTAACACAGAATTATCAATCATTTCCCTTCCCTCACTTGCTAGTTTATCTGAAAGAAATATTTGGAAATAACTGGTGCTATTTATTGAACTGTGTGGACTTTCTGTATTGTTCTTTAATAGAGAGACTCGCTACCCCTTTAGCCACACAAAGAGTCTAATACCAAATTTGCCTTTAGTTTCAGTGGAAGGAGTCTAATTCTTTGCTTATATTAGAAAATCTGCCAGCTTATCTCTCAATACCCTACATGAGAGATATTGCTGGGGAATCACTCACCAGGAGGATCTGCTTCACAGGGGAACTGAGATAGTTTACATCCACTTATGAATCCTAATTCAAAATGTGTTCTACGAGCGATACTGCCTAGCTGCAAAGAACTGTTTAAACGCATTGTCCCAGCAGGCATCTGTTAACTTTGAATGTATACAGAGAACTAAGAAATCCTCAGAGCTTGTGCATTTTCTCCACTGATTCTGAAAAAATAGCAGTATGCAGATTAATGACCCCATTTTATTTAAATTTTTAAAAATATTATCTTTATTTATTTATTGGATACAGACAGCCAGAAATTGAGGAAAAGAGGAAGAGAGAGAGACCTGCAGTACTGCTTCACCACTCTTGAAGCTTTCTCCCAGCAAGTGGGGACCGGGGGCTTGAACCAGGGTCCTTAGGTATTGAAACACATGTGCTCAACCTGGTGTGCCACCACCTGGCACCATGAGCCTATTTTCTTAAAAAAAAATGAAGCAAAACATAGTACAGATTATAATCTCATTTATATTTTCTAGTTCCAACTCCAGATTTATTTTATTTTATATTTATTTATTTATTTTCACCAGAGCACTGCTCAGCTCTGGCTTATGGTGGTGCCAAGGGCTGAATCTGGAGTTTTGGAGCCTCAGGCATAAGAATATCTTTGCACAACCACTATGCTATCTACCCCTGTTCCCAGTTTTATTTTTTACTTCTTTTATTCTGTTACGTTCATTTTTAGTATATGGAATCATCCTAACATCATTATAATTTGCAATCAGATTATGCAGTATCCAGGAAAAAAATATTAAGTTTATGGCTCACAGTAAATGCTACCAAATGCAAGCTCCCAGGCCCCACCAGCAGAAGGGAGTCCTCAGGAGTTTTGAAGCTATCCTATAAGTGTCTTTCTTTTCTCTCTACCTCTCTATCTCCCTTCTTTCCTCTCAATTTCTATTTCTATCAGGGATAAAAAAAAGCCCCCAGGAGCAGTGAATTTGTCACATGCAGGCACAGAATGTCAGTGATGATCCTGGTTGCAATTTAAAAACAGAACAAAATTTAACTTCAATAACGACTCATGTAAAATAGAAGTTACAAAGTGTACATTGAAAAATAGCCAGGGAAGAGTGTGTAACTGGAAAAGTTGAAATGCCAAGGGTACAGCAACCATAGCAGGGCTGGATCCAGGCACACAGACAAATCCTTTTGATTTATAAATCCAAGAAAGTTAGGGAAAATCCAGGCATGAAGGAGAATTTATGCTTCCAATTACTTTCAAAGCCAGGATTGTCTTATTCTTAAAACAGGATTTTTCAAACTTTAAAATAAGTCTACAACAATCAAGTCTTTTCATCAATTAGATTTTGCAAAATCTAGAAACAATGGTGTGTTCATAAAAAAAATATACATCCCACTGACTATATATATATTTTTCATATACACATTTATATTTAATATTTATTTATGTATGTATATACTCCCCCAGTGGAATACTACTCCAAGAACAAAGAGATACTGTGGGACAGAATGGAGGGAACTTACACTTACTGAAAAAAGTAAAGAGAAGAAAAACAGCTACTGTGTGCTTTCACTCAAGCAGACTTTACAGAGTTGAAACACATGAGTCTGAAAACACACAAGCATACACAAACTGCCTCTGAGACGGTGAGAATATGGTGATGATTTTTGGGAGGTTGGAGCAGTGAAGTTTGTTGCTAAAGGCATGGTAGAAGTTTACTCTGTAATTCTATACTCTAACAAACCATGGTTAAAGAACTTTGCTAATAGATTTTTTAACTCACAGTACATTTATTACAACCTGCAAGAAGGCTTTTCCTTAAAAACTAAATTTATACCCCTTTCCCATATTTGGGAGCTACTCTCTGCCTTGATCCAGCTTCCAAGTCATTTTTCTAGCCATGTCATCATCTCCCCAGACAGTAACTTAGATGCACATAGATATCAGGTTTCAGGCTCAGGGGGAAAAAAAAAAAACCTAGTATAGCCACAGGCCCTTTGGAATATAACTAAAATATGCCTACTAGCTATTTACAAAATGGAGGATTCCCCCAACTCTTCATCTGCAGTATTCCACTCTTTAGGCTCATGATTGGTCAACAATTTGTTTGGCTTTGTATGTTAACTCTCTTTTCAACCACTGGGTTCCAGATGCTGGCAGGATGCCTGTTGGTCAACATTTCTCCTTTGGCTAGTTCTGCTTCTGTTTCTATCCGTGTCACACCAGGTTCCCCTGCATTGCTTGACACTGTGGTCTATTTACATAATCATTGTTTTGTTTGAGACCTGCACTGGTTTAATCCCCACTGGTTCACACTCTTTTCGCTCTGCCCCCTCTCCTGTTTTCCACCGTTTAATCCCCACTGGTTCATGCTTTTTTCCTTCTCCCCACCCTCTATCTTATGTACTTCCTCTTCCTGACACTTCCGCCTCAGGAGATATAAAGGACAGGAGTTTCTAATGGAGAGATTAGATAGATTGCACTGCATTCTTGCTCATCAATAAAGATTGAACTGCGTTCTCAGCTCAGCCATGAGTCCCTGGTCATCTTTCTCCCACCTGTAAAGCTAGCCCTGCATTTGGTGCCTGAACAGGGACCAGCAGATGCTGACCAGACTTACCTGGACAAACTACCCCACCAATGTGGAGCCCTGCTTCCCCAGAGTCCTTTCCCACTAGGGAAAGAGAGAGACAGGTTGGCATAAGAGGGGTACAACTCCACACAATCTCCACGAATAGAACTCCATATCCCATCCCCTCCCCTGATAGATTTCCTATTATTTAGCCCTCTGGGATTATGGACCCAAGGTCACTATGGGATGCAGAAGGTGGAAGGTCTGGCTTCTGTAATTGCTTCCCTGTTGAACATGGACATTGACAGGTCTATCCATACTCCCAGACTGCCTCTCCCTTGCCTAGTGTGGGGGGGTGGTTCTGGGGAATCAGAGCTCCAGGACACATAGGTGGTTTTGTCTGTCCAGGGAAGTCTAGTTGGCAACATGGTCGCTTCTGGAATGTGGTGGCTGAAAAGAGAGTTAACTTATAAAGCCAAACAAGTTGTTGACTAATGATGAACTTAAAGGCTGGAATAATGCTTATGAAGAGTTGGGGGTCTCTGTTTTGTAGATAGCAGTAGGCCTATTTTAGTTATATTCTAAAGGGCCTGTGCCTATACTAGTTTTTTTTTTTTTTTTCCCCTGAGCCTGCAATCTGATATGCAGGTGGATCCAAGTTATAGTATGGAAAAATGATGTTATGGCTAGAAAAAGGACCAGAAAGCTGGATCAGGGAAGAAAGTAGCTCCCAAATATGGGAAAGGTCTATGAATACTGTTGACTCTAAACCTCATCAATTTGATGTAATCTGGGGCCCATAATCAGCTTATTAACCTATGTAACCTCTGCATCTATGTAGAACTGAGCTCAAATTTTGTGGTCATGAGTAGGAATGTTCCAAGCTTCCCCAATATCAGGACCCATCTTCCTCAGGTATAGCATAGAGTATGTTGTCTAGCCTCCCTTCGGAGGATGGAACATTCTCTACCATTATTGATCCAACTTGAGGGCAAGGACCTTTAGGGGCCCACAAAGTGGTCTATTGTGTTGTTCCTGATAGAAATTACCAGTAACAATGAAGTGAGAGATTTAGTCGAGATGTAGGCCCATTATGTCTGTTTGGGATTCTCAGGACTCCCCGAATAGGGTCCTAGCTGATGGGGTGGTCTGATAGTGACTAAAGGTCATCTTTAAAGTATACAAATCTCTTGCTTTATTCATATTTTGCAGTCCTTGCTTTGATAAGGTTAGCTTTGGAGTGAGTGAGGGAAGTTTACTAGGAAGTAGGAAAGGAGTATATCTAAGTCTAAGTGGACACTATTTCATTATGAACTTTATACTGAGTCACTGCAGACTATTGTGTACTTTTACTTTCAGGTATATATTTTGCCCTAATTTACAGATACATTGGAACTTATCCTCTATCTCATGGCACCTGGTCTATATCTAGGTTTTGGAACATTGTTAGGAAGTGAACCACCTCGAATGGAATTAGAGAATCCTATGAAAAGAAAGATCTCACCTGAGTAATGAGGCTGAAGAGTTGATATTCCATGCCTGATGTGTCTGGACACAGTCTGAAATGAAGTATGCTGAGGTGATACTCTTTGCATTAAAGAAGAATGAAATTGAACCACTTTATCTCACCAGAAACAAAAATCAACTCCAAATGATCAAGGACCTGAATTAGGCCAGAAACTATCAAATACTTAGAGAAAAACATTGGTGGAATACTTTCCCACCTAAACCTCGAAGGCATCTTTGATGATACAAACCCAATTGCAAGAAATACTAAAGCAGAAACAAATCAATGGGCTTACATCAAATTCAAAATATTCTGCACAGCCAAAGAAAGTATCACACAAACAGAAACCTCACAGAATGGGAGAAGATCTTCACATGCCATACATCAGGCAAGAGGCTAGTAACCAAAATATACAAAGAGCTTAACAAACTTAGCAACAACAACAACAAAGACAAATGACTCCATTCAAAAATGAGCAGAGGACATGAGAAGAATATTCACTATAGAAGAGATCCAAAAGGCTAACAAATACATGAAAAATTGTTCCAGGTCACTGATTATCAGAGAATTGCAAATAAAGACAACATTGAGATATCACCTCACTCCTGTGAGAATGGCATACATTAAAAAGGACAGCAGCAGCAAATGCTGGAGAGGCTGTGGGGACAGAGGAATCCTTCTGCACTGCTGGGGGGAATGCAAATTGGTCCAGCCTCTGTGGAGAGCAGTCTGGAAAACTCTCACAAGGCTAGACATGGACCTCCCATATGACCCATTAATTCCTCTCCTAGAATATTCCCCAAGGATTCTACAATACCCAACCAAAATTATATATGTATAGCTATGTTCATAGCAGCACAATTCATAATAGCTAAAGCCTGGAAGCAAACCCATGTGTCCACCAACAGATAAGTGTCTTAGAAAGCTGTGGTATATATACACAATGGAATATTACACAGCTATTAAGAACAATGAACCCACCTACTCTGACCCATCTTGAATGGAGCTAGAATGAATTATGTTAAGTGAGCTAAGTCAGAACGATAAAGATGAGTATGGGATGATCCCACTCATAAATAGAAGCTGAGAAAGAAGAACAGAAAGGGAAAACCAAAGTAGGATTTGACTGAATTTGGAGTAGGGCACCAAAGTAAAAACTCTGGGTTGAGGGTGAGGGTGGATGTTCAGCTTCATGAGGCAGGGGTGGGCAGGGGTGGAATAGGGTAGGACACAGTCTTTTGGTGGTGGGTATGGTGTTTGTGTATACTTCTTTTAATTTTTAGTCATATAAACAACTATTTAATTAATATGAGAGGGGAAAATTGATTGAATGTTTCAAACGTTTTAATGCACAGACTATAAGCTGAGTCTCTTGAAAGCTTAGACCATCAAGAACAGAAGCAACAGGTGGCACAGCTATATACAAATAATGTCAGAGAATATGAATTATGGTGATGTTGTATATGATACAGAAAAACCTAACAAAGGGATATTTCAAAGTTAACCCAATTGCCAAATAATGTGATTACAACAATAACTATGTATTGCCTTCTTAAGCCCTAAGATAGCAGGAACCTCCTGCTTCCTCTATAGAGCCTATATTTCCCCCAGTCCTGGAACCTCTAGAGTGGGGCTCACTTTCATGCATGTTTCTCTCAATTCATACCAAATGGTATGGCATCCGTCGATCCCAACCTAATCCACGCAAAGAATCTCATTTCTAATACATGTTATGTGCCTGACTATGATACTGGAGATGTCAGAAGATACTACATGGAACTTGTAGCAAGACTCAATGGAGAATTACACTCCTTATTCCTGCGATGCATAAGAGATTTTGTGTCTTCCATCAACAACAAGAGAATTTACATCTTTTTAGAAAAAAAACCTCTTGGTATGTTTGTTATTGGATACTAGTTAGAACAGAATAATTGATATTGAAATTCCATAGGTCTAGAAAGGTCTTTAGCTGACTTGACTAAAAGCTGATCAGACTGTGTGAGATGCTTGTTTCATGAGACTTCCAATAATTAGATTCTTAGGCATTTTCACTGTACTATTTCAATTTTTTCCAGAAAAGCATCTCCAATATAATTCTTGAGAATTCAGTGTGAAATCACTAAACTACACATTGACTTTTGAAGAGCAGGTCTGAGTATCTGAGGGTTTGAGCAATCAGGATACAAGATCCCATCTGATAACCATTTTTCCCATCCTACTTTGCAACCACATGGCTTCAAGCATTCTTATTCCAGAGTTTTTGTTTTTCCTCTAGAGAGCTTTCAGGAGAAACTGCTTCATATTTTAAATGAACACCCCTACGGAGGTTCTATCTTATAACTTCCTCTCCAGTTTACTTTTTTGAAATTTGCTGCAGTTCTTGTATATTATTACCTTTCTCCTATGGGACCTTGGAGTTTATATAAGATAGTATTTTTAAATAAATTTTATTGTACTTGTACACAGGTTTTGGGAGGAGGGGAAATAAATACATGCCATTAATCAAGTATTTTAAATTATAAATCTCTAGGTATTTTGTTTATCTTGTATAGACTAATATTAAACAGTGGTACCATTTATATAAAGCTTTAAGACTCAAAAATTAGTGACAAATATGAAAAATGAGATGGTAGAAAAATGAGGTGAAGTTTAATAGTTTTGATATTTTACAATGCCAGTCTTTATAGAATATTTAATCTATGACACTTTATTTATTATTATTGTCATTATTATTATTATGATTATTACTGCCAGGGTTATTTCTGGGGTTCAGGATCAGCATTATGAATCCACTGCTTCCAGTGGCCATTTTTCTCTCCCTCCCTTTCCTTCTTCTTTCCTTTTTTCTTTCCTTCCTTCCTTCCTTCCTTCCATCCTCCCTTTCTTCTTCCTCTCTCTCACTTTTTTCTTTCTTTCTTGCCTTCTTTCTATTTGTATTAGATAGACTAGTAAGAAATTGAGAGAGTACTGGGAGATAGAGAGAGGGAGACAAAGAGAGTTACCAGCAAGCCTGCTCTAACACTCATGAAGCACACCCCCTGCAGGTAGGGAGTGGGGGCTCAAACCCAGGGTCTTGAGTTTGGTAATATGCTCACCTAACTGAGTGCTCCACTGCCTGGCCCCAGTCAGTGACACGTTATTAAGTGAATTGTGATGACACAGCTAATATTTGTGACAACAGAGGTATAATGCTAGTTATAGAAGTCAAACAAGATTTTATAACTTGTCTGTATATTACTGATACAGTGTATTTACCTGCCACCATACTTTAAAGTATTTTACTTTGTTTTCAAGGGGTTTTAATAGTCACAATTTTATATTTCAATAATTATGTTGAGTAGGTCACATATCTTTTTTCTGAATAAGTGTAGAAAAAACACTTAAAATGTTTTTTATTATCTTTATTTATTGGATAGAGTCAGTCAGAAATTGAGAGTGATGAGAGGAGTAGAGAGGAAAAAGACACAGAGACACCTGCAGCCCTGATTCACCATTTGTGAAGCTTCCCTCTGCAGGTAGAGGCCAGGGGTTTGAACCAGGATCCTTGCACACTGGAGTGTGCATTTAATCAGGCACACCACTGTTTGGCCCCATAAAACTATGTTCTTTTAAGGTTAAAAGGACTTCTAAACAGATATGTATAATATTACTGTAATCACAGAATTTTAGCTCCCTTAGAATATTTCCTTCACAAATGGTGAATCAGGGCTGCAGGTGTCTCTCTGTCTTTTTCCCTCCCTACACCTCTTTTCACTATCAATTTCTGACTGACTCTATGCAATAAATAAAGATAACAAAACATATTTTAAAGTGCTTTTTCTACACTTATTTTTCTCTAGATATTATTCTTTTAACTTCATATTAGTTTCAGCACTTAGTAAGTCAACCAGTTTTTTTTTTTTTAAATGAAGGAATAAAGTTCAGACCTTTAAAAAATAGATAACTATTGCATATATCAGGATTAAGCATCTACTTCTTCATGGAAAAATCAGTGTTCTTTTCACTCCTTTAAATCTAGTGCTAAAAAGTAAGCTGAAACCTTTAAAGACCAGGGACCAAGTGGTGGTACACTTACTAGGTGTGCACATTACAGTGCAGAAGGACCTTGGTTCAACCCTGCAATCCCCACCTGTAGGGCAAAAGCTTCACAAATGGTGAAGCAATGCTGTAGATGTCTCTCTGTCTCTCTCCCTTTCTATCCCCCTTCCTAAATTTCTGTCTGTCCTATCGAAAACAAAATTTAAAAAAAACCTTTAAAGGTCAATTTATAACTCCATGAAGTAAAATGAAGTGTGATATTTTGGAATTACCAGCTTATAGAGGCAAACAGATGTGTACAAATTCTCATTTATCAAAAGAAAGCAAAGTTTTAAGTATATCATTTATATTAACTAGTCTTTATTTTGCTCATAAAGACAATAAGACATTAAGATCTGCCTCTTACTGTTGTCATAGGTTTCAGATATCATGTGATAATTGAACGGCTAGTGATAGACACTAATGATTAGAGGATAGGAAGCTAAGAGTTTTGTGTACTTTTCTGACAAGTAGCACTTAATGAGAACTTTTCTCAAAGGGTAAAATATCTTACATTCAGCAAATTCAACTAAGTCTTACTTCTATTAATCATTGGCATTCTTTATTTTTTAGGAATAAAGGCCCCAAACTTGTTCTCTGGGTATAAGTACTGGCTGTGTCCTTTATTTTTATTATCACCTTTGGACAGACTATTTAATTGTCTCAGCTTCAATTTCACACATATAAAATTTACAGTGTCTTAATAAAACTTCCTGTGATTTGTGGGGAATTAGACAAGTTAATTTTTGTTAAGTGCTAATGGCATCATACATATGAAATGTCATTAATACTAGATTCAAGGTTTGAAGCCTTGACAAGTGAGACAGAGTACTATATAAAAAATAGTACTTTGATCAATGGGAAAATGCAGCAACAGGATATGAGGCAGACAAATACAGGTATGAAATGAATTCGTGTTCACAGTCTAACTCCAGCAGGAGAAACTTCCTATGGACATTACTAGTTGGTAATAAGAGTCATTGTTTTCCTCTAAAATGAAATCAAAGCAAGTAATAATAATAATAAGATAGTTGTTCTTCACTGGAAGAATTTCTCAAAGGTCAGGAGACAATTTTCTTTTGTGATCCTGATGACTAAGGACACACACACATATATACATAAGTTAGTGCTCAGCAGAGACAGAAATAGACAATTTCAAGATAAAAAAATGTGTAACAGATTCATTTGGTGGAGGGCTGTATCCTTTTATTTTCAGTTCGGACACTTGGTATGTCGAGCCATCACATTCGGTATGTAAGTACACTCGGGAAGCTATAACAACTTCGCTTTGTTAAACAGGATATTTGCCTTGAATTTCAGGCATACTTTGATCTATCTTGGACAAGTGATGCCAGTGATGACTAGAAAATGGCATGATTGGGCAGAGGGTAGATAGCATAGTGATTATTCAATCAGACTCTCATGCCTGAGGCTCCAAAGTCCCAGGTTCAATCCCCCATACCACCATAAGCCAGAGCTGAACAGTGCTCTGGTAAAAAAAAAAAAAAAAGAAAAGAAAAAAAGAAAGAAAGAAAGGAAGGAAGGAAGGAAGGAAGGAAGAAAAAGAAAGGAAAGAAAGAAAGAAAGGAAGAAAGGAAGAAAGAAAGAAGAAAATGGCAAGGTTCAATAGAATAATTCTAAAGACCTAGGTCATCATAAATAGTCCTTAGAACAGATTACTAGGAAAACATCCATCTATGTCATTGATCATAAGAAGTTTCTTCTTCTAGTTTAAGAGCTGATTCAAATGACCTCCAGTTAATTCCTGGCTAGAAACATTTCTATCAGTGGGGACTTTCTTGTGTTGGTTATTTCCCAATTCTTATTTGGTTGGATTTCATAGGAGCTTATTATTATTTTCACAGTCCTTTATTCCTTATGAGAATTATAACCACTCCTCTCACAACACCAGGAGACTTTTAATTCCCTCAACCCCATCACAGAGCTATACAAATAACAAAAACTAGTTGGAATATAAACGTATTTGGATCACAAAGTCTTATATTGGTTAATAAAACACATGCATGTAAATTTTGCTGCTATTATAGAACAAATAACTATTTTTCTATTTCCATTGTAGGGAAGTTATTACTGCTTATATTAGCCTGTGGGTCTCTCTTGCCATTGATTTGGAAGACATTTGCCTAAAAACAGAGATAAGGTTTTTAAATTACATTACTTGCATATCAGGATTAGTCAGACCTGGAGCTATTTGTGATCTCTGTCTGAGCATCTTGAGCTAACATATTTACCCCCTGAGATCTTGGGTTTGTTTCCTCAGACCTTCTGATACTAAGAAGACACCTTGGCTAATATCTTACAGAACTGAAGTTTAACGTTTTGAAAACACATTTAATATACAAGTGACCTATAATGTTTTGGACAAAGCATTCAACTATATGAGATTTCTTTTCTCTTCTCTTCTTCTCTTTTTCTTTTTTTTCTACCAGAGCACTTTTCAGCTCTGGTTTATGGTAGTGTGGAGGGGACTGAACCTAGGACTTCAAAGTCTCAGGCATGAGAGTATCTTTGCATAACCATTATGCTATTCACCCCACCTGAGTTATGTCTTCTGTTTAAAATAATTGTCACTGTCTCTTTGAGGTGTTTAAAATACATTTTATGGGTTTTCCTTATTTAGTATTATATACTATCTTTCTTATAAAATAAAAATTTCTTAAAAAATGAGTTTCTGTAAACTTGGCCTATATCACATAAGCACAATTATTTTAAAGTAGCAGAAAATTGTGTATAGAATGAATACATTAAAATCAGCAGTTGTTGCACACTCTATAATACTATGGGGTGGAGATTCTCTAAAGTATAGTGATTTCCATTTGTTTTCCTGAGTAGTTCATGACTAGAGTCCATGCTGACAGCTGTTCTCTGTATGGCTGTACAAAATATTCCTGTGTCAGACACATTTGACTTGGTCCAAACGTATTGTCAGAGCAGGAAACAACACCTCATAGCTCTCCACTATTCCACTGAGCAAATATCACATCAGTCAATCAATTGATTAAAAAGTCTCTCAGCTTCTCTAATCTAAAAGAACTTTATCTGCAAATATAGATTGGCATGTAGTGTGATTTCCCCAAGTCTTCACTGAATCAGAGCCTTAGCAGTCACTCACAAACATCTCTGATCACAAGCACGTTTGACACAGGACAATCAGCAAGTCAATGATGCAGTTCACAGCAGTACATGGCAAGGACGTAGGGCTAAGAAATAATGTGTGACATTTTCCAAAAATAAACAGTAGCAATGCTTTTTCTTCACTCCCTCCCTCTGTTTAGTCTTTGAGACCATACAAGGCAGTGCATAGTCTGATAGCTAAAACAAGCAGAACAAGAAGAGATGAGGGTGTTGGAATTAAAGAGAAGGAACCTTGGAGGTAGCATGCCTGAACTTAGTAGTAGATTTCATTCCAAGATGGATTGCTTCTACTGTTTCTATTCCAGCCAAGCAGATCAATACCATCGTTTTAACATCAGATTGCTGTTGGATCCTTATTTCTAGTTTTCAGACTTTAATACTGGATAAGACAAGATTTTATAAGGCTTAGGCACTCTGTAGTAAGAGTTTAAAGGAGTTTAGAAAAGTGTATGTTTCTCTTTTTGCACATTTCAATAAAAAACGGTAAGTAATTTACATATTGAGATTTTCTGCTAGATTCCATCTTGATTAAAATAATAACCTTTTAATTCATTATCTTTATTTATTGGATAGAAACAATCATAAATCGAGAGGGAAGGGAGAAATAGGGAGAGAAAAAGAAAGACACCTGCAGCACTGCTTCACCACTCGCAAAGCATTCCCTCTGCAGCTCTGCAGGTGGGGACCGGGGGCTCGAACCTGTGTCCTTGTACACTGTAACATGGGCACTCAACCAGGCTCGCCACCACCTGGCCTGTAAAATAATAATGATAATAATAATAATAGTAATAATAATAATAATAATAATGAGGTAAATGAAAGTAACTCTTCTTAGGTCAGGTCATAAAACCTGACCTAAGATAAGGATAAGGGTCATAAACCTTCTGAATCATAAAACTATACAAGCAAAATGTGTTAAAAAACACCCATGGAGAGGGATTTCCTGTTTCAAGGGCATAACATGTGGACCATTGAAAGTCCTATAAAGTGATCTGAAAAAGGCTCTGGTAACCCTGGAGTAGGAATGGGAGGAAAGAAGACCATAGCTCCCAAGGCAATGGGTTGAATGCTTTGTTCTTCGTACAGGCAGATGGAGGAACTGTTATTCTATCTCTCAGTTGAATGCAGACCAAGGCAGCATTTGTGAACATCTTTGTGTGGTTGCTTCAGAAACTCAAGTATTATTGATCCATGTCTTTTTTGGTTCATTTGGTTATGGGAAAGTAAAATGCTTGTGGAAGTTGCTGAGGCAGTCGGTGGGCAGATTTTCATCTGGTCTTATTTCTGGGAAAGTTTCTGGCTCATCACCCTTTTCTCAAACAAACTAAGACCACATCATTTTATTTGGATGCTATTTTTGGTTTGTACCCCCTTCTTTTTGTTCCTTCTCTTTTTAAAATAAATTATTTATTTATTTATTGGATAGAGACAGTCAGAAATCGAGAGAGAAGGGAGAGATAGAGAGGGTGAGGGATAGAGAGGTTGAGAGGCAGAAAGACACCTGCAGCCCTGCTTCACCACTTGCAAAGCTTTCCCCCTGCAGGTGGGGACTGGGGGCTTGAACCTAGGTCCTTGTACACTGTAACATGTGTGCTTAACCAGTTCCGCCCCCCCCCCCTCCCGTTTCTTCTCTTTTTAACCCTACCTATTCACTTGCCCGGATAGCCTGAGGGTGCTTCTTCCCAAGCAAGTGCTCTCTGGGTTGGAGAGAACTCGACTGGAGCCATCCTAGGCTGCTGCGTAGGAGAGGGATAAGGAACTTGTGCCGGGCTAGTGTCACAGGAGAGAGACTCTGAGACTCTCGGAGCCAGAAGGCAATCCCAAGTGTATTCAACCAGAAGAGCAACTGTATATATACTGGCCAAGTAGGGTGGAAACAGGATGTGGTGTAGAGAGGGTGGAGCAAAAAGAGATTGGTGGAAATTGGGTTGTGACAAGAAGAGGGGGCGGAGCAAAAAGACAGTTCAACCAGTGGGATTAAACCTGTGCCCTGCAGGCAGGGCGGTTCTTAGGTAACAGGTTATGTAAATAGACCATAGGGTTAAGTAGGGGGAAGCTGGCATACTGCCCAACATTCACTAATTAAAAAAATTGCCTTTCTACTATATAACATACGTGTTAAGAAGTGTGAAGCTTAGTGTAAAAGACAACATACAGAACATTAACTGCAAAGCACTATGGCAAGTAATTGAAATCAGGTTGAAGATTTCTTTGGAAATTTACATTGAGATAACTTAGAAAATCTACACATATCTCTTGTCTCTTAAATTATATAATGAAAACTAAGCACAATGACCTAACAGAATTAGTCTTAGAGTTCAACACAGTAACACACGTGCTGTGGACAAGATGAACAAGGGAATCTAAAGATACGACAAACTTCAGAATTTTTTTTCACCAAACCCAGTCCATGTTCTTCTTTGTGTTTTCTTTTATTTTTTTATATTTTAATTTATTTATTATTGGACAGAGACAAAGATAACTTGATAGGGGAGAGGGAAGTAGAAAGGGAGAGATAGACACGTGGAGCCCTGCTTCACCGTTTGTGAAACTGGCCAGGGGCTTGAACCTGGGTCCTTGCACACTGTCATTGGAGTGCTTAACCAGGTGCACCACCACCTGGACCCCATCTTTGTGTGTTTTCTTACTTTTTCAACTTCAGAATTTTGACGTCAGTTTCTTGAATATACTAAATATGGCCAAAGGGTTGTTATATAAGAAAGAGGTTGTAATAGGAAATACAGAAAAGATATGATATGAGTGGGGTAAGGCAGAGGTAAGAGAGAGAAGATGCTACTTTCTCAGTTTAAAGGATAAACAAGTGAGCCATGCACCAAGAAACACAGGTAGTTATTCAAGATGAAAAATGGAGTAAGTTCTCTCCTAGATCTATCAAAATCTTCTCTGTTCTTATACATTAACACAGCTAAACAAAATTTGAACTGCTAACCTCCAGAGCATGGACTAATGAATCTGTTTTGCTTAAAGTCTCTAAGTTTGTGATAATTTGATACAGTAGAATAGATAAGTAATGAAGCCCTCAAAGCATCTATAAAAATAATTTATAGGAGTGGGATGGTAGCACACTCCATTGAGGGCACACATTACCATGTGCAAGGACCTGGGTTCAAGTCCTCACTCCCCATCTGCATGGAGGGTGCTGTATGAGCAGTCGTTGTGACCCCAACAGGAGTTTGGGACAATTAGCATACAAATGATGGTCAGCCTGAGGTAGGAACACACATGGAACAGGGAACATATATAAGCAAGGACTGGCAGCTGCTTGCTCTCTTGTTTGAATCACCTCCATCAGGGCACTCTCTATTTAGTGTGGCTCTGTGTTGACCCTGTTCTTTTCACATGGTGATCTTGGATAACTTGGTTTTAGACTTTGGACTTTTGCCTATTTTCTTAGCTAGACTTCTCCCCTCACATTCACAGTGATTTTATGAATAAACCTCTCTTTTGCTTATCCTTAAATGGAGTTGCTTATTTTGCAGTACCTAGATATTTTCCCTTTACCCTTGTATCACCCAAATAAAGCCTTTAATTGTTTAAACCCATTCTCAGCAGACCACAGTCAATCCTTTATATGTCACAGCCAAAGCCCCTTTTAAGTTTTAGTTTCAGTAAGCAGGTCTGCAGGTGTCTATCTTTCTCTCTCCCTCTCTATCTCCCTGTCCCTATTCTCTCTCAGTTCTTCTCTGTTCAATCAAATATAACAGGAAGTAAAAAAAAAAAAAAAAGGCTGCTGGCAGCCTCAGACTCTTAGTGCAGTCACCAAACCCCAGCAATAAGTCGGATGACAATGAAATAATGTTAATGATAATATACGAAAAGGATTTAGAGCCTAGAAATCAGATGTAGCAAAAAATATGTATGAGAAGAAATGCTACACATATGCATGTATCTTTCCAAAGTGAAGATACAGATGAACTAGAGGCAGAACTGGCCACCTTTATGGAAAGCAAACTGAGCCTGGAACCAACAGACTTGGTTTGATTTCTGAGCATCTGTTTACCAGTGAGGCCCTGTAAATCACTGAACTGTGTAGTGTTATGTTCTTGCTTTAAAAAAAATAATTTTAAATTTTTAAACTTTATTTTACTTGATAGAAGAGAGAGAAATTGAGAGGAGGGGGAGTAGAGAGGAAGGGAGAGATAGGGGAGAGATACACCTGCAGCACTGCTTCGTCACTTGTGAAGATTTCCCCCTGCTGGTGGGTAGCAAGGGCTCAAATTTGGGTTCTTGTGCATGGTTATATGTGCTCTTAACCAAGTCCATCACCACCTGGCCCCTATAGTGTCATGTTCCACATCTCAAAACAAAGGTGCTGAGGAAGGTCTCGATAACTATAGTGTAAGTGCAAATCTCTAGTTGTACAAACCACTGAGTTTTTTTTATATAAATATACTCATAACTACTCAGAAGTCCAGTCAATCGACTGGACTGTATACTTCATTTCTAGCATTGTTGGAATTTAGTTTTCATCCACAAATATAAGTATGTGCAAAGTAATATGAAAGCAAACAAGAAAATGAGGAATTTGGGTAGTTTGGAAAGACAGTTTTTGAACTGGTGCAGAAAAAGATAAGTTCACAGGTTTCTACCTCAATTTAGTCTCCATTATAAGGTAAGATTAATGCAAATTGTTCTCATCTACTGAGAATCTGCTATGTACCCTTTGCTAGTACATTGTTTCTAACCTTTAAAATCCTATAATTTACAATGATCATTTACATAAAAAGGAAGCACTGTTCAGGGAAAAAAATATCACGCAAAAGCATAGAACTTGTAAGAAGTAGAGTAAGAATTCAATAACCTTAGGCCAAAAAGATAAATCACGTGGTGGGAACTATCCTTGGTCTGAGTTTGAGAACCATGGAGGCGCTCCAAGGGAAGCATTCTCTGTTGATTCCGTTATTAGTACTCGCTCAGAGTATCTTGTTTAACTCTACTCTTTTACAGAGAGGGTAAAACATCTGAGTCAATTGTCTCATTCTAAAAACTAAAGCCAGGATCCCCCACCTGCAGGGAGGGAGGGGAGTCGCTTCACATGTGGTGAAGCAGGTCTTCAGGTGTCTGTCTTTCTCTATCCCTCTCTATCTTCCCCTCATCTCTCCATTTCTCTCTGTTTTGTCCAACAACAATAACAAAATGTGGCATCAGGAGGAGTAGATTCATAGTGTAGGCACCAAGCACCAGAGATAACCATGGAGGTAAAAAAAAACCCCACAACAAATAAACAAACAAACAAAAAATCGAAATCCAGTTTCTTGGATAAGTACCAGCAAAAAAATAAAAAGGAAAAGAAAAGAAAGAAAGAAAAAGGAAGATATAAAGTAGATGGACAAGGAGAACAATTAGTCATCTTGTCATTTCATTCTGAGTAAAAAGGCAACCTCAGCCTAGCAAAAAGCACAGCATGATGCAAGAAATACTTGATTTGAATGAAAAACCTTGTCTCTACACAGTGTCATTAAAATAAAAGGTCTCACAATTTATATCACACTCTCAATTGAATCCATGACTTCCAAATCATTCCAGGACACAACCCTTATCCTTCTAATAGCTTAGCTCATTTATAATTATGCTCCTATTTTTCCGAGCACAGAGAATGGTTGCTAATCTATCATATTTCCTTCAATCCATAATAGCAGTCACATTTGTGAATATGTATTGGGTTTATTTAAGGCACTGTGATATTACTCCTTCCTTTATTTATTAATGTGTGTTTTGTGTGTTAGAGAGAGAAAAATGAGTGGAAACAACCCATTATTCCAGTACCTGTGGTACTAGGCATCAAATGCAAAGCTTTATGATCATATGCCCTTGTGGCCCTCTGGGGTCACTCAGCTGCCAGGCTATATAATCAAAACCATATGCCATGTAACCTTCTCAAAACACTGTGAATCAGATGTGATTTTGTAGGTTAAACTTGTTGAAACAGATACTGAGTGAGTTTTTTAATGTGCTATTCCAATGAGGAGTTGAGATCAGATTAGAACCAGTTTACCACCAGAGCCTGTTCTCTCAGCCACAATGTGCTATCAAGATGACTTAAGTACATGCAATGAGTTTTCCACAGTGTTGCACTTCATCATGCCAACAATCCCTTGTGGCAGATACTTATTATATTATATGCACATCACAGTGCAATAAACTGTCACAGGGAGTTTAAATATCTTTGTATCAAAGCAGTAGTTCCCTGGTTCCATGGCTGCCAGTTCTTAGCAACATCACCCCGCCAGATATTCGTTGGGATGCGGCATCATCTAAGTTCATTTCCCACGTCTTCGCTCAACCGGACCTGCCAATATACGCAGATATCTTCGCCCACCCTGTCCAACACTTGACGTCTGATCACCCAATCTGGTCCCCTACGCCTACACTGAACGTCTCTGTTCCAGACTCTTGGAAACAGAGTTGGCAGTCAGCTGAGGTAAACAACAAACACCTCATCACAGACCCCTGCAAGTGTCAACCCGGCTTTGACCTAGCACATTATGATTGGGCCCTCCTCAATCGCTATCGAACAGGCCATGGCCGGTGCGCTGCTATGTTCCATCGCTGGGGAGCCAGAGATGACCCGAACTGCCCCTGCGGCTCCAGACAGACTATGACCCACATAGTCAATGACTGCCACCTCTCCAGATTCAAAGGAGGTCTCGAAACTTTACATCAGGCTCAACCTGATGCTGTTGATTGGCTACGGAAGAAGGGCAAACGCTAGAAGAAGAAGAAAGCCGTAGTAAGTGGAGGAGCAAGTATGTGAAAGCATCAATGTGGTTTCTCCTCCCCTTCTTTTACCTCTTCCTCTTCTTCATGTTTCCTTCCACTTAAAATAGGATTTACCCATAGGCTTCACTATTTGACAATTTGGTATGCACTGCTAATAAATATTCTCTCTGTTGTCACCTCCAAAACATGGCACTTGCATAATGGGTGTGGCTGTACAGGGAAAATGATAACAGGGCAGAACACAGGTCACAGTCGACTCATAGTAAGCAATAATACAGTCTAAATCCATAAAAGGAACACTAAATTTCATTGTAGAACCGGTACCTCTTAGAGCTTGAAGTAAGTGTTCAAGTGTGAATGCCCTATGGGTGCCAAGTTTCAGACTGCTTCCCTGGCAACTGAGTGGAGTGCTGGCCTGATGGTGCTTATCCTGACCCTGAAAGGACACAGCTGGTCTTTGCTGCTTCCTCACTGCAGTGATGAATGGAAAGAAGCAAAGACAGGCTGATCTGCCTGAAAAGTGTAACCAGTTCAATTTCTACCCTAGCTTTGTAGGAGAAAGGGTGAATAATTCAAATTCAGAGGCAGCTGCTGGACCTGGATTGAATTGACCAACAATGTGGAGTTTCAGATAGGCCTCTGCCTCTCCAGGGACTTGACAATTGGTGGGAAACAAAACACAACCACATATGGTCACACCAACCAAAGAACTCACCATTTCTCTGAAAGATTTGAAGAGCAAAGGGATCTTCCATCAGGCAGAGGGGCAAATGATTTAGGGCCAGCAGAACCCATTTGCAGGAAAACACATCTCTGATGGGCTTATCAGCTTTTTTTGTAGGCCAGAGAGCCAAGTGTTCAGTGGGCATGCATGGAGCAGGGCACTCACTCCAGAGAAGCAGAACCTGACCACAGGAATGCAGCCACCTAGCTCCCACCCTCCTCACACTGCCTGAGCCTTTAGCAGTGCTGAGACCGGCATGGCGTGCTTGCTTTTCTGGAATGTGGGCACCAGAAGTACAAAATGCTCGTATTTGACAGGAAAGACAGTGCAATGGTTATGCGAGACTTTCATGCCTGAGGCTCTGAGTTTTCAGGTTCAGTTCCCGGCATCACCATAAATGAGAGCTGAGCAGTACTCTGATATATATGTATTTAAGTGGAGTGTTGGTGATATAATTCCTCTCTTTCTCTGTTCTTCTCTGCCTTTATGCATATATATATATATATATATATATATATATATATATATATTAGAAAAGAAAATCAAGATGTCCCTATCACAGATTGATAACAATAATTGGACATATTTTTCTTCAGGTAAAAAAAGTCATTTCTATATATTAATAAGAATTTGACATGAAGCTATTCTGAAATTAGAATGATAACTTCATATTGTTTAGCAAAATAAAATTATTAGAGTATTAGGCAATAGTGCTCAATGAAATCAATAAAGAGATGAGTATCTAAATTGTCCTTACCTAAATTTAAATAAGTATCTAAAAGTATTTAGATACTTATCTAAATTGATAAGTATCTAAATTGTCTCTTAGGCTTTCTGAGCACTATGATGGTTATCAGAAGAGGGGACTCTACAGGATCTAGGTGATGGTTAGAGTTAAGATGGATCATTGTGAGATGACACCCCTAAAATCTTTGCCTGCTTATTTATTTATGTATTTTATAATAGAGGAGGTAGTGGGGAGAAAGTAGAAGCCTGGTTTTCACACTTGAAAGAATAAAGTATTACCCTACTGAGTTATTTTGTCATCCCCCACAAAAAAATCCATTTTTAATATACTATTAACTTACTAATAATAAAAATTACAATAAACAACCCAACTTTGTTCTTAAGCATATGACTGACCGCTGTAATGGACTAAATCAGAGGGCTTGCCCAGAGTAACGTGGACAGTTTTAAGGCACTGTAATAGACCTCAGTAGTCACATGGGTAAGGGGACTTAACAGAAGTACACAGAGTTACAAACTAGGTGGTAGAAATTCTAAGAATTTTTAATTAAGTGCAAGAAACTGAGAGGAGAAAAGGATGTTAGAAGTACAGTTCATTGGAAGGATAGCCTAAAAGAAAGAAGGGTATTTATGAGATAATTTTGCTCAATTTATTAAATTTCCAGAGAATGTTCAATAGAAGGAAACATAAGGCTGGAAATCAGAATAGAATTTTAGCTGAAGCAGCACTTCATGATCAATTATAACTTGACTGTAAATTAGTATATATGAACTAAAGAATTCATTCAACTGAATGGTTGAGAAAGAGAGAGGTAGACTTAGAACTAACAGTAACTGAAAGGCAGAAAAGTTGACAAAGTTTTTTTAAAAAAAACTCCTATTTTTTTATTTATAAAATGAAAATATTGACAAAACCGTAGGATAAGAGGGGTAAAATCCACACACTTCCCACCACCAGAGTTCTATATCCCATCCCCTCCACTGGAAGCTTTCTTATTCTTTTATTTTTATTTTTATTTATAAAATGTTAAGATCAGAAGATAAATGGGGTAGAATTCCACACAATTCTCATCACCAGAACACCATATCCAATCCTGTCCCTTGGTAGTTTTCCTATTCTTTATCCCTCTGGGAGTATGGACACAGGATCATTGTAGAGTGCAGAAGGTGGAAGGTTTGGCTTCTGTAATTGCTTGTCTTCTGAACATAGGTATTGGCAGCTAGATCCATACTCCCAACTTGTTTATCTCTTTCCCTAGTAGGGTGAGTCACTGGAGAGATGGGGGTTCAAGGTGCGCTGATGAGGTTGTTTGCTCTGGGGAGTCATGTTGGTGTCATGGTAGCATCTGAAAGTTGGTGTCTGAAAATCATTGAGATACAAAGAAGAAAAAGGAAAAAAAAAAATGTTTGAAGACACCAGGCAGTGGTCTAGCAGGTTAAGTGCACTTGGCTTGAAGCAAGCACCTGTGTTTAGAATCCAGGTTGGAACCCACCAGCTCCACATCTGCAAGAGGTTCACTTCACAGGCAGTGAAGCAGGTCTGCAGGTATCTATCTTTTTCTCCCCCTCTGTCTTCCCCTCCTCTCTTGATTTCTCTCTGTCCTATCCACCAACAACGACAGCAGCAACAACAACAATAGTAACATGATAAACAACAAAGACAGCAAAAGGGAAAAGAATGGCCTCCAGGAGCAGTGGGTTCATAGTGCAGATACCAAGCCCCAGCAATAACCCTGGAGGCAAAGAAAGAAAGAAAGAAAGACATGAAGGAAGGAAGGAAGGAAGGAAAGAAGGAAGGAAGGAAGGGAGGGAGGGAGGGAGGAAGGAAGGAAGGAAGGAAGGAAGGAAGGAAGAAAGGAAGGAAGGAGAAAGAAAGAGGAAGGTAGGAAGAAAGAAAAAAAGTGTTTGATAATCTGGAACCTAAAGGCATGAATATAGCGGATGAGATTTGGGGTCACCATTTTGAAGAAAGCTAGTAGGTCTATTTTAGGTATATTCCAAGGGGCCCAGGACTTTGCTAGTTTTTGCCTGAGCCCAACAGCTAACATCCATGTGGGCCAAAGGTATTGTTTGGGGAGATGGTGTCAGAGTTGGAAAAAAGGACTAGAAAGCTGGAAGGAGTCTACAGATAAGCAGGAATATACTTAGAAGAAAATGGAACCACATAGATAGACAAAGAGTTAAAAAAAATAAGGGAAATAGTAATGATAACACTTGGTAGAATCACATATTGGCAGGTAGAATATTTAAACTCTATTTCACTATCAGTGACACATGAAAATATTGTCTTATTTCCTACAATTTATCTCCTTCCCTATAAGCATGTGATACCTTACCTACTGTCTAATAGGCATTTGTATTTAAATTAAATTTTCTGTACCCTGTACAGGAAACAACATCTAGCTTATGGATAATGTTCAGGAAACATCCGTGACCAGATTCAGAAAAACAGAATAAAACAGAGCTATATAAGGTTGTTTTTTTGTTTGTTTATTTGTTTTTTAGAAATCTCTATTTCCAATGCAGAGGCAGCTTGAAGTTATGGTTTTCTGAATTTATCTTAAGATAAAATTAATTTTTGAAAGAATACAGGGTAAGTTCCAAGTGAAAAAGTTTCCACCCATGCTAGCTTTCATAATTTGAGGAAGAAATTGAGCAAGATAAAGCATTTTAAACTTTCAACCAGATTAAACCCAAATCTATCTTTAAGCCATTCTTAATCACAGCAAAAATGCTCCTCAAAGAACATCAAGCTTATGTATGCCTTGGGGCTACATTCACCTGAGCAAACTCTTATCTCTTCCAAGTTTTTTTCCCCCCTCAATTATCATCATTGTTGGATTATTAACAGGGAAGATGATATTGAAGTATGTTTTTGACAAGTTCTCACCAGTTTAACATAAGGCTGGGAGAAACTCATTTAAGGAGCAGAACCACACAGACTATCCTAGGGAAGAAATTAAGATAACTCAGTTTGCAAATAAACTAGTTCTGATTATATTAGAAGATTTCTTCCTTCTTCTTCTTCTCCTTCTCCTCCACCTCCTCCACCTCCTCCTCCTCCTCCCCTTCCTCCTTCCTCCTCCTCCTCCCTCTCCTCCTCTTCCTCCTCCTTCTTTTTCTCTGTTAAGTCTTTGGCTCTTCCATAAAATTTATATGAAATTTCCTGAATACATGTAAATTGAATTTTATAGTCTAATGGTCTTTACCATCCACTACTACCAGTACACTTAAAAAATATTATTATAAGGAAAAGACTACTTAGGGGTCAGGCAGTGGGGCTTTGGGTTAAGCACACATAGCATGAAGTGCAAGGATCCTTGTTTGAGTCTCCAGTTTCCCAACTACAGGGCAGTCACTTCATAAGTGGTGAAGCAGGTCTGTAGGTGTCTCTCTTTCTCTCCCCCCTTCTATCTTTCTCCCCCCTCTCAATTTCTATCTGTCCTATCCAAAAAATAAGAACAAAAAAAAAAAGCCCATATGAGCAGTGGATTCGTAGTGTAGGCAACGAGCCCCAGTGATAACCCTGAAAGCAAAAAGAAGGAGGAGGAGGAGGAGGAAGAGGAGAAAAGGACTCCAAATTAAGTCCAAACTCTGATTATAATTCACTAAATCTATATTGAGCTGCTGTGAAATACCAGTCTTTCACACTTACTTTGTGGTAAGTTCATGTTAAAGTAACTAGAAAAATAAAACAACAAAACACTAGTATAGCCATGGGCCCTTTGTAATATAACTAAAATATGACTACTAACTATCCTTTCAGCCACCAGTTTCCAGATGCTACCGTGATGCCACCCAGACTTCCCTGAGCAGATGACCTGGAGCCCAGGGAAGGTGTCCTGGAGCTCCACTAACCTAGAGCCCCACCCCACTAGGGAAAGAGAGAAACAGGCTTGGAGTATGGATCAACCTATCTATGCCTATGATCATTGGGAAAGCAACTACAGAAGTCAAACCATCCACCTTCTGCACCCCATAACGTCCCTTGGTCCATACACCCAGACGGATAAAGAATAAGAAAGCTATCAGGGTGCCGGGATAGCCTGAGGGTACTTCTTCCCAAGCTAGTGCTCTCTGGCTTGGAGAGAACTCAACTGGAGCCGATCTACGCTGCTGTGTGGGAGAGGGATCAGGAACTAACTTCCGCAGGAGATACACTCTGGAACTCTCAGAGCCAGAAAGCAATTTCCAAGTGTCTTTAATCAGAAGAGCAGCTGTTTTTATACTCTCCAAGTAGGGTGGAAACAGGATGTGATATAGAGAGGGTGGAGAGAAAATTGACTGGTGAAAATCAGAGTGTGACAAGGAGGGGGCGGAACAGGCGAGAATCCTATCACTGAACCACCAATGCCCTGGAGGGAGTGCTTTATGTAAATGTAAAAGTGATTTATGCAAATAGACCAAAGCTTTGAATGGGATCAGTAAATTCCTGTATAGGCATATGGTTAAGCAGAAGCCAGGGGGAGGTGGCATACTACCCAACATCTCCCCCTTTCTTTTTAACTATTTGCCATAGTATCAGGAGTGCGGGGCACTTTGTGAGGCAGGGAGACTGATAAGAGGCACACCTTTTTTGGGGTTCTACTGTCCCTCCTTTCTCAACCTCTCTGTGGAGAGAGAGACTAACAGGATTGACACACCCCTCAGGCTCAAGCCCTTCCAAGCTCAACCATATCCTCACAATTCCCCAACATCTTCCTCTTACTTAATGGCCATATATAACTTGGTCAATGTCTGTAAAAGGCTTCATCTCTGTCAGGGTAATAGCAGTGTAGGGGTGAACAGAAACCTGTTGGGAAGAAAGCAGAATGATAGTGTGTAAGTGTCTTCAAAAAGAACTAGCACAAGACAGGGAGGGATACGTAAGAGTAGCAAGAGACAGAGTGAGCCTGATGGGTGGAGGAGTGGGGGCCTGATAAGCCAAGGGGCTAGATGGGTGATCTGGCATTGAAAAATCCCGAGTCAGCTGGCGGAAAGTTCTATGAACTGCTACAGTCATTCTTCAAGAAGTCCAGCAGTATAAAAGGAGTGTCCAGCAAGTTCTATAGAAGCATCAGTCCAATGTCAAAGGCCAGGAAATAAATGCCACACATCTATCTTGATGGAGGAGGATGGCCACTGGAACTTTTCTTCTCTGTAGAGAGTGACCTGGAACCGCCAAAATATGGTGGGCGAAACAGAAGCAGGAGGAGCAGACACTGATGGTTGAGAGAAAGGCAGTAGGAAAGTCTTGTCCTTTGGAGTCTGTGAATTAGGTTCTCCAGATCATGTCAGGTCACATCATGGGTTTCGGGGGATGGCTGTAATTGTGGGTGATGTCAGAGGTCAGGGGTCCAAGATGGATTTCTGGGGATTCTATATGAGCAGATGCTTCTTTATGCGAAGGCTTATCATAGCTGTAGTCAATTGCTTATGAAAAAACTTTGTAACAAATTAGAAGTTTACTACAATTGATAACTCAATGATTATAATTGGTTTAGGTATCTTTATAATTTCGTATAAAGGTTATCTTATGTGACCTCATGTAGCAGTCTTTATATAGCAAAATTTTCATACCAAATTTAAGTCACATATATTGATTCTTAACTATTTTTACATTGGGTTTTTAAGCAAACTCAGGTTACTAGAGTTAACACATTTTAGTGACAATTTTTTTTTTGGTACATTTACAATATCGGATTGATGCCAAATTTGTTGTGGATTAGTTTCCACAAGATAGCTTACAGGACATTTTTGGGGGCCCTCCAAAAATGTCCTGTATAGAGGATTTGTATTTTAACTTAGGAGATGATGAATTGTCACATTGAATATTTAGAGTTTTACCTTAAACACTCAGTTACTTAAATGAATTGATTTTACCTCTTCTCATAAAAATGTAGCTTCGAAGTTACAATTTAACTGTTAAGTTAATGTTTACCAAACTTGAAACACGCATATTAAACATATAGTTTATAACACACAGGAGAAGAAAGGCTTGTAAATAAGACATATCATTTCAAATGTGAATTTAGATCTACTGTCATAGTTGAACCATCTTTACTCACACAGTTTAAGACTAAACATTTCATATTGATATCAAGACTTAAAAAAGAAATCAAAAGGGGGAATGAACAATTTTTGGACTGTTTCTGGACGTCTCCAGATACCATGGCTGCGTCCACCCATTTTATATAAAGTCAGCTAACTTTCAGAATACTCTGAGCACAATGGGTCATACAAAAATTTTGGTCACTCAACTCACTCAATTTTTTTTTCCACTCACTCACTCACTCACTCACTCACTCACTCACAAAACACAACTGGCCATAAGACATTCATTCGGGGTGGGAAGAGTTCTGTGAATCAGATTTTTTTTTTTTATTCTGCCATGCTGTATTATGGATCCTGGGGTGCATCCTGCAGCCAGTCCTCTTGCAGCCAGTATTCTTGCAGTGTTTCTTGTTCTTCAGGGATATCAGCGCCATCATATGGGTATTGCCGGACATGGCAGGCAGGAACCCAAACAGGCTTGGAGTAATATTGTGGAAAAATGCATGTGAAACCCCTACCCAAAGTCAACAGGGGGTCAGGTACTTTCCAAATTTTATCAAGTGGGTCTTTCCATTTGACTTTAATAGCTGGGAGGGTGGGTGGTGTTTGCCAATGAAGAATTAAAGGAGGTTGGTATGAGTTTTTGTAAATATTAAAGAGATTTAATGTGGTTAAGGCTTTTGCCAGCTGGATATTAGGGGGTACATTTCCCCTTTTTCTTTATTTAATTGAGCCTTAAATGTTTGATGGGGCCTCTCAACAATGCCTTGTCCCTGTGGATTATACGGAACGCCTGTAGTATGAGTAATGTTCCAGAGGGAACAAAAATCTTTAAATTGTTTGATGGTAAAAGCAGGTCCATTATCCGTTTCAAGTTGAAGAGGTAAGCCCATTACAACAAAACAGGAGAGCATATGGCTTATAAGCTTTTTTGAGTTTTCTCCAGTCTGAGCTGTAGCCCACATAAACTTAGAGAAGGTATCAATTGAGACGAACACATATTTTTGTTTGCCAAAGTTAGGTATGTGGGTAACATCAATTTTCCAAAGAGTGTTGGCCTTTAAGCCTCGAGGATTAACCCCCAGAGTCTGAATAGCAGGTGTTTTGATTAGACCTACACAGGAGGAACATGTAGCAAGAATACGTTTTAACTGTGGCAGAGGAATATCAGGAAATCAAGCTTGAAGACCTTTAAGATTAACATGGGTTAGGGAATGAAAGTCAGTAGGATTAGAGACAGAGGCTAGGAGAATTCCTGTGGAGGCAAGGTGGTCGGCTGCAGCATTCCCTTCGGACAGGGGACCAGGAAGAGGGCTGTAGGAACGTAGGTGCTGAACATACAGTGGATGGGTTCGAGAACAGAGCATAGAGGCAATTTGAATTAAAAGAGGAGAAAGTGGGTTGTCATCAATTCTTACATAAGATCGAGCAAGCCATGGAAGTAAGTTAACAGTATACACACTGTCAGAAAAAAGGTTGAAGGATTATGGTACAGCTTTTAATGCAAGGAAATCAGCATAAAGTTCTTTGTACTGAGGGGAATTATCAGGAAGTTCAGTAAAGAGAGGTTTGGGGTATTGCTGGTCTGGATAATATATAAGGGCAGCAGCTCCCTTTTTTCCACCATCAGCGAACACTGTACGAGCAGAGGGGATGGGATCTTGAGAGAAAAGTTTAGGTACTAGCAGAGGCAACAGAGGTAAAGAAGCTATCAAATTATTAGAGGGAAAATGATTATCTAATTGTCCTGGAAAACCCATTAAACTTATGGCAAAACGAGAATGGTGGCATATGAGCCATTCTGTATCAGTGAGAGAAAAGGGAAGAATGATTGAATCTGGTTCCCTTCCTAAGACCTGAACCGATCTGTTTCTTCCTTGGCAAACCATAAATGCTAAGGCATCAATCTCAGTAAGGAGTCTTGGAGCTCTGCCTACTGGCGTATGAAGCCATTCGAGAACGCCATGTTTCTGCCACAATGCCCCCACTACCATGGGGGTGGAGTTAAAGATTAGAAGATTTACTGGAGAGGAGAGGGAGAACCGAACGAGGTGCATGTCCTGGAGAGCCTGGTTAACTTTTTCCAGTGCCAAGGAGGCTTCGGGGGTTAACATATGCTTTGAGGAGGGCTGTTTGTTTCCTTTTAACAGATCGAACAGTGGTTGCAGGTAGCTCATAGGCAGATAAAGATACTGCCTAAGCCAATTCAAATTTCCAAGAAAACTTTGTAAAGAAGCAAGAGTGAGATTAGAAGGAAAAGTAACACAAGGTTTTAAAGGACGAATCTGTGTTAGGGAAATCTCTGAGCCTAAGAAAGATATTGGAGGGATTAGCTGTATCTTCTCAGGAGCTACATTAAGTCCACTTCTCTTTAAGGCAGGAATTAGAAAATCACATAGGGCGGAGAGATCTGTATCTAATTCTCCCCATATTAACACATCATCCTTATAATGAAAAACCTTAAGGCCCTTATGAATATATGGAAAAAGGGCAGATTTAACAACCTCTTGACAAATAGTAGGACTATTAGCCATGCCCTGGGGCAGTACCACCCATTCAAATCTATCAGCAGGGCTGGCATTATTAATAGAAGGAACAGAGAAAGCAAAACGTTTACAATCTTGTGGGTGTAAGGGGATAGAGAAAAAACAATCCTGTATATCAATAGCTAAGATTGGAATTCCTGTGGGAATTGTGGAAGCAAGAGGCAAACCCCTTTGGGGAGAGCCCCAAACCTGCATGGTTTTATTAACTGCACGAAGATCTTGGAGGAGGCGCCATTTTCCTGAGTGCTTTTTAATCACAAAGACTGGTTTATTCCATGGGCTCCGAGAATGACGAATGTGTGCCAAAGATAACTGCTCTTGGACGAGTTCTTTTAAAATTTCTAGCTTCTCCCTAGGCAAAGGCCACTGTTCCACCCAGACAGGCTCATTAGAAAGCCAATCTAAGTGGGGAGTTCTGTTACGAACAGTGGCAGTTAGTATTGGGGGTGCTGGTTGCGTCTAGCAGTCTCATAGGAGTGAGTGTGGTGTCCTGCAGAGGTGTATGAGGATATCACTACATCTAAAGATTCCAGCAAGTCTCTTCCCAATAAATTCGTGCTTATATCAGCTATTAAAGGCTGAAAGCGTCCGGTAGTCCCTTCTGGATCTTCCCACACAAGGGAATCTCGTGTGCGGAATGCCTGAGTCAATCCTCCAACACCATGTAAGCGTGGTCCTGGGAGGAGTTCCCAACTCTGGGGAACCTCTGCTTGTCTTAATATTGTCTTATCTGCTCCCGTGTCAATCAAACACTTAAAAGGAATATTACCAATCTTTACTCTCATAGTTGGGTGACCCCTTTCTAAAACAGGGGTGGTCCATAAAATCTCAGGCTCCAAATTCGAGCTGTTCTCTTGCTCCAGCCGGTTATTTCTATCCTGGAAGTTCCCACATACCGCGGGTTCCTCCTTCTTCTCACCCTCTGTTATTGTTACTTGGCGTGGTGGGTGTAGTGATGGATTGGGTCCCAAGCTGGGCTTCTGTTTGTGGAAGAAGGGCACAGCACCAAATGGGCAACCTGCTTCATTCCCTCTTGGGGGCGGGGCTAAGGGAAGCCCCACACCTAGTTTAAATCCCTGTTTACATTTGGCAGAGGCATGCCGTTCCTATGGAACCTTGACCAATAATCTTTCCTCCAGTGAAATCCTTTCTGGCATCTGGGACAAGGCATTTGTGGTCTCTGGTTCCCTGTCTGGAGGCGGGGTTGCCCTGACTGGAGGTGGGGTTGCCCTGACTGGAGGCGGGGTCGCAGTCTATTTTCTGGACATTGGTTATACCAATGCCCTTGGCGACCGCACTGAAAGCAAGCCCCTTTTTGCTTATGTAAGGTAGCTGCATAGGCCTGTAATATAGGTCCTTGAAAAGAGCTTGATCTGAGATCCTGTGTAGCTATAATCCAAGTATCTCGGTGTTCATTTTTAAGAGTGATACAGGCCTGTCGAAAATGTGGAAGCATTCCATCCCAGACTATGGATCGCAGGAGGAGAAAACGAGCGTCAGGATTATAAATCTTTCTTTCCAAACTCGACTGGACCCTGGCAATGAATTTAGCGAGGGATTCATCAGGTTCTTGTTGAAGGGAGAGAATGGGGGCTGAGGCCGCTCCCATTGGTGGTGTTAATCGCTCCCATGCTTTTAATGCACACAGGCGTACCTGATCGAAATACCCCAGTGGAAACTTGGCTTCCGCCTGTTGAATCCCTGTTTCTAATTGGCCTGTTCCAAACAATGCATCAAAATTCCCCTCTGGCTGATTTTGAATATTTTTCCGCGATTGTTGTAAACATTCGTCGCAAAAGAATGCCTCCCATTGCAGGAAGAGGGGGCCTGGGAGCACGAGTTACATCCCTCCAATCTTGGGGGGTATTAAGGTTCTGAAGCAGGCCTTGTAAAATAGACCTGGTGCATGGGGCATGAACACCGTCATCCTTGATACCCTGGCGTAGTTCCTTCAGGTCTGTGGCGGAATATGGATTCCAGGCCTGAGGTTTTTGTCTATTGGGGGCAACATTGATCGGAAATGTGTGGACTTGCTCTGATAAGTGTGTAGCGGTAGGAGGAGTCACCGAAGTGGAAGCTTCTGGACAAGTGGCCGAAGAAGTGGTTTTGGAGGCTACAGGAGAATTCGGACATGTGTCTGTCAAAACAGGGGTGGGCGAAGAAGCAGCCGTGGAGGCAGCAGGAGGTTCTGGACACGTGTCTGCCAAAATGGGGGTGGCCGAAGAAGTGGCTGTGGAGTCCAAAGGAGAATTCGGACACGTGTCTGCCAAAATAGGGGCCTCAGGGCAAGATGCCAAAATAGGGGCCTCAGGGCAAGATGCAGAGGAATTAGGGTGGGTCAAGATCACGACAGGCCTTTGCTTCTTCTTGTTTTTAAGGTGCTGGTTAAGTTCTATGATCACTTCCTTTATCTCTTGGACCTCAGCCTCTAGGTCCTTAAGCCTTTTGAGAGGTTGCCCTATATATCCCTTAAAAGCTGCTATGATGATCAACAGGATATAAGGTGAAGCCCCGAGAAAAATGTCCCAGATATATAAAAATTGTATACTGAAAAAAGAATGCAGAATTTGGAAAAGATTTTCCATGGTGGAGAGATCTCAGGAAAACAATAAGAAAGAAAAAAAAAATTATTGTGTTAAGTGCCTTAACACAATATTGCGGATACCCAAAAGGTGTGTACTTATCTAAGATGTCTTCTTGTAAATCTGCTGCTTACGTGTCCCTGTTCGGGCGCCAGATGCCGGGATAGCCTGAGGGTACTTCTTCCCGAGCTAGTGCTCTCTGGCTTGGAGAGAACTCAACTGGAGCCGATCTAGGCTGCTGCGTGGGAGAGGGATCAGGAACTAACTTCCGCAGGAGATACACTCTGGAACTCTCAGAGCCAGAAAGCAATTTCCAAGTGTCTTTAATCAGAAGAGCAGCTGTTTTTATACTCACCAAGTAGGGTGGAAACAGGATGTGATATAGAGAGGGTGGAGAGAAAAGTGACTGGTGAAAATCAGAGTGTGACAAGGAGGGGGCGGAACAGGCGAGAATCCTATCACTGAACCACCAATGCCCTGGAGGGAGTGCTTTATGTAAATGTAAAAGTGATTTATGCAAATAGACCAAAGCTTTGAATAGGATCAGTAAATCCCTGTATAGGCATATGGTTAAGCAGAAGCCAGGGGGAGGTGGCATACTACCCAACATGAGGGGATGGGATGTGATACAGAGTTCTGGTAATGGGAAATATGTGGAGTTGTATTCCTTTTATCCTATGGTTTTTGTTAGTGTTTCTTTTTTATAAATAAAAATTTTTAAAAAAGTAACTGGAAGCATTTGGAATTCAGGTAAGGGAAGATTGAATACCCTTTAGTTGAATAGCCTTTATGTGACATGTAGTCATTTATGCAGAAACTTTTACCAAATACCCTAGAGCAAGAATGACTTCCAGTAATATATTCATCAAAATGTCTTTACACTTTCCAACATCATAGTCCAGAATCTGGTGTTCCATCACAATATAAATATTCCCAAGCATGAGTAAAAACAGTATCCAAAGTAGCATGGCAAATAATTAATTACAACATAGGGAACTCTCATGAAAATAGTATTGTAGGGAGTCAGGGGGTAGTGCAGTGGGTTAAGAGCAGGTGGCACAAAGCACAAGGATCAGCATAAGGATCCTCGTTCCAGTCTCTGGCTCCCCACCTCTAGGGGAGTCGCTTCACAGGTGGTGAAGCAGGTCTGCAGGTGTCTTATCTTTCTCTCCCCATCTCTGTCTTCCCCTCCTCTCTCCATTTCTCTCTGTACTATCCAACAAAGACAACATCAATAACAACAACTATAATAACTACAACAATTAAACAACAAAGGCAACAAAAAGGAATAAATAAATTAAAAAACAGAAAGAAAATAGTAATGTAGTACAGGTTTCACTATGTATAATTTTTCTCATGTTTGTTAAGTCATTCAAACATCTATACTTGATTGTGATTTAATGTCTCATTCTAAATAATTATCCACTTTTCAGCCAGGGTCTTCACTGGAACTTTATACCTGCAAAATTTCAACACTTTGGGTGTACTTTTTATATTTTCTCTTTCAGACAGAGGGTGAGAGAGAAGAGAGTGCAGTGTCACTCTATCCCTTCTGCTTCTGCGTTTCATGTTGTTCCCATGTGATGGATGAGAAACTCAAATTAAGTCCTCAAACATGACCAAACATGACATGCCTTTGTTGACCAATTCATCTCTTGGTCCCCATAAAACTATTGCATCTAATATTTAATTTCTGAACTGTTCTTTTCATAATAAAGAATTTTCACATTTTAAATAATTTAGACCTTCACTCTATGGACCATTTCCTGAATATAGCTTACAAATGAGTTCAGAGTCCTGATTCCTCACATTGTAGCTAAATAGAGGACTGTGACAATGAAATGACAGGAAAGATTAAGATGAATACCCAACAAGATGGAGTTTTAACACTTCACAAGTAAGTATGATCACTAGAGATAATTAATTTCAGAAAAATACAGTTTGCTACCCCTAGAGTCTTTTTTTTCTTTTTTTTTGTATATGCACAGCACCCAGAAAAAAAAGTGGATTCTTAACTCTTTAACTCACAGTAGTTAATTTCTGATAAAAATTTCTCTTGAGAGGTCATGTCCCCTGATGTGGGTTAACACTCCGTACTTTCCATATATTATGAGAATCTCTATACAGCTGATGATTCAGATAAATACAACTTTTTTTTCTTAATGCCTTACTGGTGATTAAATAATGGGTGATAATAGTGTAAGAGTACATGATATTATTGTACACCACACCCACTACAAAATTGCTGTACTTCTCTGGGTCAACTTTTCAGAAAAAGAGAAAAGAAAACGAGAGCAAAGAAAAGAAAAAAACAGCTACACCTATTATGGAAAGACAACAAATTTTATTCATGTGATAACACTACATTATTTATTAATTTATTTTTCATAAATATTTGTTAAGAAATAATGTATACATATGGACACATTAAAATAACTGTATGACAAATTTGCACCATATAGCTTTCAATTTAATTGTGGTACTAATTTGGTTATCAACCATCTGTTCATTATCTATGAATCTTTTTTTTTCTTTATGGGGGGATTAATGGTTTATAGTCAAAAGTAAAATATAGTAGTTTGTGCATTTGTAACATTCCTCAGTTTTCCACATAACAGTCTAATGCCTCATCTAGGTCTCCTCTGCCATCTTGTTCTAAGACTTGAACATCCCACCACCCCAGAGTCTTTTACTTTGGTGCCACAACTATTTTATGAATCATTATTTCCTTCACAAGACATCACACTAGAAAAGTAGACAAAGGGAGAGAGAAAAGTCACTACAGCGTAGAATTTTATAGTACGGACTGGGCTGAAACCTTGTTGAACCTCTCAGTTTCTTTCTATCTCTAGCCAATCATAAATAAATAACATATTTTTTAAAAAAGGAAAGGAAAGGAATGAAAAATAAGAGTTGGCAAAATAGCTCACTTTGATAGTGTGCTGCTTTGCACTGTGCAAGACTCAGGTTTGAGAGAGAGAGAAAGAAAGGAAGAAAGAAAAGGAAATGGATGATGTCAGGTAGACTGATAGGATCCTTAGAAACAGTATAGCTATTCTGACAATTCATAAAATAAATTAATGAATTTAATTTTATTCATAATTAAGTGGTATGCAAAGAAAGCAAAATTTCCTTGACCTGATATGTGAGTAACTTAAGTATTGTAGCTTAAGATGTTTTCTTTGCTATGGAGTCAGAATAGTTGGAGTCAGACCATAGACAAATGTTGTGATTTTAGGAACTTATTATCACTTAAATATCATTAAATATTAGTTTTTATCTGAAAAAAATAATAAGGTGGTTCAATGTGAAAAAGCTTGTGAAAGGACCTTCGAAACCACTGTAAAATTTTAAGTTATCAATAATGAAATTTTACTTATACTGCATCTAACAAATGTTCAGGGTTTTTTTTTGTAAATATTAGTATTTCTTTTTACCCAATGTCTGAGACAAAAAGAATCAAGTCTTTTATTGAACCTTAAGATATCAATAATCTTCCTCAGATCCAGTGTTACAAGCATAATTATTAGTTTAAGCTACCTATGAGTTTAAAGAAAAAATAGGCACTAGAAACTCCTTTTGGTGATAAAATTGGTTACTTAACATATAGCTACATTCTAATTTGTAAACTGTTTATCAAAATTTAGTGCCTTGTCAAGAAGTACCTCATTTTAAGAATTTTATAGCTTAGTTTTACTCTAGCTGTATAATATCAGCAATAAATCCAAGAGTACTATTATGGCTTTTTCAATTGGTTAAACTGAAATCATAGATACAAATTAGACGTTAGTGATTACATTTCATTACTGATATATAATGCACAATTTATGTGCAGTACATTTAAAATGATCAGTGTACAGAATATTCAGAATCAATCACTCTATATCTCAAATTGTTAATTGAATCTTTCATTGTAGTTAGTTTCTCTCTGAAATATCACCTAAAGTAAGCAAAAAGCTTTAGAATCTAAGTAATGATCATATGAACAGAAATTAATTGTATTATATTTGAAAAATAGTAGAAATGTAATAATTGTAGAAATATTGCTATAGTTCATTCCTGTCGCTTTAAAATAAAAGTTACAACAAGCATAGAGGTTTAAGACAATGCACACCGGTAATTCTATTAATTTAAGGGATACAGAGAAAAGTCAAGAGGGAAGGGGGAGATGGAGGAGAGAGGAGGAGAGACACCTGCTTCATTGCTCCTGAAGTTTCCCACCCCGCAGGGAGTGACTAGAGACTTACACCTGGCTGCTTGTGCACTATAATGGGCGCACACTTAACCCAGCTCTTATCTTACAAACCCTAGAGTCAGATGTTTAAAATAGCAATCTTTGTATGTAAAATTAGGAGTTCCATACTTTCCAGAGGTCTGAGTGCAAAATCTGTTGCTTGCCTTTTTTTTTTTTTTCCCCTTCTATAGGGTATCTATATCCCTAGGCTCTGTCTGCCCTTTACATCTTCAAACCACACATTTTCAGTCTCACATCTCTGCTTTTATTATCACATCTTTCCAATGGACCACCCATTTTATTATGATCTCTGTGACAATAAGAGTCCCAAGCTTATAATCTTAGAATATTCTCAAGACTCTCAATGTAATCACATCTTTGAAGGTTTTTGCTTTTGCTTTTTGCCTTGATCAGCCAGATATTTACAGACTTCTGGCATTAGACAATGGCCTTTGCTAGTTATGAGGGATGGTGATTATTGTACCTAACATAGGTCGCAATGATCAAATTTTAAAGCATAAAAGGTTTTAATCTGGAGCTGTCAAGATAGCTCACCTTCTTCTTCTTCTTCTTCTTCTTCTTCTTCTTCTTCTTCTTCTTCTTCTTCTTCTTCTCCTCCTCCTCTTCCTCCTCCTCCTCTTCTTCCTCCTCCTCCTCCTTCACCATCATCTTCTTCTCCTCCTCCTCCTAATACTACTCCTCCTCCTCCTCTATCACCTTCTTCTTCTTCTCCTTCTTCTCCTTCTTCTTCTTCTTCTTCTTCTTCTTCTTCTTCTTCTTCTTCTTCTTCTTCTTCTTCTTCTCTTCCCTCTTTTTTATTTATAAAGTGGAAATATTAACAAGACTATAGGATAAGAGGGGTACATTTCCACAGAATGCCCACCCCCAGAGCTCTATATCCCATCCTTTCCCTTAATAACTTTCCTATTCTTTATCTCTTTGGGAGTATGGATCCAGGATCATTATGGGGTGCAGAAGGTGGAAGGTCTGTCTTCTGTAATTGCTTCTTCACTGAACATGGGCATTGGCTGGTCCATACTCCCAGCCTGTCTTTTGTTGGGCATTACACCAGCTCCCCCCTGCTCCATGATGCATTGTTTGATACTGAGATCTATTTACATATGTTGTTGTGGTGGTCTGGTGTCGGGCTGCACCGTGGAGAAGAGAGTGGATGTCCAGAGCAAAGGAGTACACAAATCTTTATTATAGGATGGGGGGGGGGGTTGGTTCAGACCACGTGGAGCCAGCCGGCAATGGCCGTCCCCACTACCTGACCACGGGGGGAGAGAAGGGGGCGAGATCTGAGAGAGGGGGGGCTGAGAGCCCAGAAAGAGCGAGGAGGGGTGAGGGGGCTTTTTATTGGGTGACAACCAGGGGTGACGTGTGGGGCCAGGATTGGTTGAAGGGGGCACTGCTAGGATTCCGTGGGGCATAGTAAAACCTGGGGGCGGAGACTGCATCAGAATAACTCCTCAGCAACATACATAATCATTGTTTTGCCTGAGACCTGCCCTGCCTGCAGGGTATTGGTTTAATCCCACTGGTTAGAACTTCACAACAGCTGCTATGGAAGCTTTCTACCTTCACACTCTTTTCTCCACCCCATTTCCTTTTCCAATTTGCCACTTCCAGTTTCTAAGATATAAAAGGCTTTGTCTCTGATCAATAAAGGCATTGCATTCCATTCCCGCACTGCCACAAGTTCCTGGTCTCTCTCCCACGTGGTTGAGTAAGCAGCAGCCCAGGTTGGCTACAGTCGAGTTCTCTCCAAACCAGACAGCACATGCTCCAGAAGAAATATCCTCACACTAGCCCGGCCTCACACTAGTCTCTCTCTTTCTCTAGTGGGTCAGGACTCTGCGAAGTCCACTGGTTTGATCTGGTGCTCATATTCAGCATAGGAGCCTGTGTGACCTCTGTATCCTTGTAGGTCTGAGCTCACATGCTGTGGTCACTGCTAGTAACATTAGGCTGCTCTAATTTGGGGACCCATCTTCTTAGGATAGTAGGTAGAGCATGTTTTTCAACCTCCTTTTGGAGAATGGAACATTCCCTGCCATTATTGATCCACACTGAGGGCAAGGTCCTATCTGTTTTTGGGCACTTGGTTTGCTTCTAGGTGTTGATAGCTCACCTTCTGTGATGCCTATTTTGCCATGTACTTGACCAAGATTTGAGTCCCTTGCACTTCACATGACATTACTATGGCATGAACAGAGTGCTTTGGGGCTGTGGTGTATTTTTTAATTTTCCCTTTGTCTATCATCTATATATCTATCTATCTAATTTATGTATCAAAAAACAATGTCTCTGAGAGCACTGAAATCACACATGTCTGCAGCTTTGGTGACACCAGAGAGAATAATAGCATTGCTATCCTGTCTGGATTTGGACAGACATGGAGTTATACATTATTAGACACAGGGTTTGAAGTTGATGGACCCAGAACAATGCACATATTACCATGTTCAAGGAGCTGAATTCAGTCTTCCATTCCCCACATGCAAGTGTGTGTGTGGGGGGGGGGGAGGGAGGCTTCATGCATGGTGAAGCAGTGCTGGAGATGTCTCTCTTTTTTCCTCCCTCTCTATCTCCCTGTCACTTTCAATTTCCCTCTGTCTTTATCAAATAAAGAAAGAGAGTGAAATAGAAATAAAGGAAAGGAGGGATAAAGAAAGAATAGAAAGGAATAAGGAATGGCAGGTAGGGAGATGGGAGGAAGGAAAGAAGGAAGGAAGGAAAGAAATAAAGAAGGAAGAAATTTGGAAGGAGTTTGCCACCAAGATCAATGGATTCATCCTGTAGGCTTTGATCCACAGCAATAAACTTGTTGGCAATTTAAAAAAAAGGAGTGAGAAAAAAAGGAAACATAAAGTATTTGTGCCTAATTATAATAGCAGGTTCCTCTAAGCACACAGGAATTTCCTTAATTTGAGAAATTGAAAAGATGCCAGATAGAATTAATGATATGTAGAAATGATAAGATGCATTCATTAAGATCACAGTGAGCTACAACTTTATACATATGAGATCGCTCACATCAGCAAAGCAGGAGGTGTCAAGTGTTTGCAAGACAGAAAAAGGAACCCTGTTGCCCTGTGAGTGGGATGCAGGCTGGTGCAATCCCTTTGGGAAACTCTATCAAGAGTCTTTATAAAATAAGATAGAAATGCTTTAAGATCCAGCAATACCACTTCTAGTCATATATTCAGATAACACAAAAACATTATTTTGAAAGGATATATTCACCCCCTATGTCCATATCTGCACTATTTGCAACAGTGAAAATATGGAAGTAACTTAAATACCTAAGAACAGAAGTTGCCATACATAGTTATTGATATATATTCAGTGAAATATTACTTTGTAGTAAAAAAGAAAAAATGTATCATTTTGAACAAGGATCAAGTAGTTGATTAGGCTAAGTGAAATAAATAAATAGGAGGATAACTACCAGATATTTTTGTTCATATGTGAAATATAAATGTCTATGTAAATGAATTTATAAAAAAAGAACAACCAAGCTGTCTCTCAGACTTTGTGCAAACTATGGTGGTTATGATATGGTTATATATGCTGTGGGGAATAGAGAACGTTGGTAGATACTGTGGTAAGTTCCATACACCATCTGTGGACATGCAATTATATTCCATATGTTTTATCATTTTTTTAAATATGTATTTATTTATTCCCTTTTATTGCCTTTGTTTTTTTATTGTTGTAGTTATTATTGCAAGGAACAGAACCTGGCATAAACATGTCAGTCCTGTCGATTATTGCTGGACTATCTCCCCAGCCCAGAAGAAGAGCTTTCTTTCAATTATTATTTATTTATTGCAGTGTCTTGTGAGGTAAGTCTGACTAATATCACTACTTCATTTTACAGGAGTTTTTTTTTTTAATCCAATATTTAGGAAAATGGTCAATATTGTACTTATGGTAAAAGATTGTGATTACTCAGACACTGATATCCTAACCTTGTCAATTTTCTTCTTCTTTTTTTTTTTGTTTCCTATTCTCTCTTCTCTTCTTCTTCTTTTTTTTTTTTTTTCCCTTTCGTTGCCCTTGTTATTGTAGCCTTGTTGTGGTTATTATTGTTGTTGTTGATGGTGTTTATTGTTGGACAGGACAGAGAGAAATGGAGAGAGGAGGGGAAGACAGAGAAGATTGACACCTGCAGACCTGCTTTCACCGCCGGTGAAGCGACTCCCCTGCAGGTGGGGAGTGTAGGGCTTGAACCAGGATCCTTATGCCGGTCCTTGCGCTGTTCCTTGTGCTCTGTGCCATGTGCGCTTAACCCGCTGTGCTACAGCCCAACCCCCTGGTTGTTTTAGTTTCGCAACCAGGTTTATCACAAGGACTCACCGCCTGCAGGAAGAATGCATTAGTCTCAAAGACCAGGTTTTCCTTTTTTTTTTTTTTTTTTTTAATAGTTTTAACTTGATAGGACTGAGAGAAATTGAGAGAGGAGTGGTAGATAAAGAGGGATGGAAAGAGAAAGATACCCAAAGCACTTGCTTCACCACTCGTGAAGCTCCCCGCTCCCCGCAGGTGAGTAGGCCCCGGCACATAGCACTATGTGTGCTTAACCAGGCGCACTGTCACCTGGCCCTCATTCTGTCAATTTTCACTTCTATTGTTAATTCTAATTATTAAATCGTTTTATTTGCTAATACAAAAACTTTGGGGTCAAAGACAAAATGAAAGATAATTAGCTGCATGAAGTTCATCAGTAGAGGTTGAAGCAAAGAGAAGAACAAGTTGAATGAGTGTGCTGAAATACTCTTTGGAGCTGTCAGTGGTAATATCAAGAGAAGGCTGTCTCTAATGTGAAATATTTATCTTCGATATTACACTGTAATTACTATGACTCCAAAAATTATACTTGAATGCTAATTCAATGCGATTCATACCAGAAATTAGCAAAAAGAGAATTTCTTTTTAATTAGGTTAGAAGGCTTTGGATTTTTATTAAACCCTCCAGCTAAGACAGAAATAAAAGGACAATCACCTCTGCACATGTCACTGCGTCAGTGACTCCGTGAATTGTTTGTTAATTCACTAAACCATGCTCTCATGACAAATTTCCAAGGGCCAGCTGACAGGGGAAGAAAACCTGGATCTGTTTCACTGGTTAATCATTTTGAAATGTTGCTTGGAGACAATGACAGACAGCGGTAGCATTAGTGTAAGGTGACCTTAATAGACTTGTTGAAGGAGGTCCTTCCAAAGTGCACTAGTAGGAGCAGTAAATGTCCTCACCCACTCTGTGTGAAGGAGACGTAGGAATTATCTAAGGTCATGCATGCACAGATGTCCTGAGTAGCAGCAGAGGACTCGAGCATGTAGTCAAAGGTATCCAAAGGAAAGAGAAAAACAAAATAAACCAAAAGCAGCCTACCTTTACTCCCCAGCTAGTACATAGGAACAGTGTAACAGGTTGCTTTGCAAAGTATGAAGTAATGCCTCTTGAATTCTCTTCTTTCTTTGGTCTTTGGTAAAAGTGAAAGATTTGTATGATCTGAAGAGATCATACAAATCTTTCACTTTGATTTGTATGTCTCTTTCCCTTCTCTCTCCCTCTCTCTCCCTCTCTCCTCTCCAGTCACTGGGGCTTGGTGTCTGCATCATGAATCCACCACTTATAGTGGCAATTTTTTCTTTCCTTCCTTCCTCCCTCCCTATCTCCCTTCCTTCCTTCTTTCCTTCCTTCCTCCCTTCCTTCCTTCCTCTCTTTCTTCTATTTTATTGGATAGGAAAGAGATAAATTGAGAGAGGACAGTGAGATAAAGAGAGAGAGAGAAAGACAGACACCTACAGAACTCCTTCACCACTAGTGAAGTATCTCCACTGTAGGTGGGGAGCTGGGGCTCGAACCTGTTCATTGAGCAAATGCTTGCTGTAATACTTACATGTGTATAACCGGATGTACCACCCCCCACACCCTGTCTCTCTTTTTCTTTGTCTCTCACCCTCTATATGAAAACAAATCAAAATATGCCAAGCTCTACCAGGATACATCAAGAAATGGCCCAGAAAAGCCTTAGTGTTAAATAACAGGAAAAAACAGAAAAAAAGAAAGAAAGAAAGAAAGAAAGAAAAGAAATCTTGGTCTCTTTTTTCTTTCTTTTTCTTTTCTCTTCTTTCTTTCTTTCTTTCTTTCTTCCTTCCTTCCTTTCTTTCTTTCTTTTTTATTTTGTAGTGACAGGAAGAATTTGAGAAAGAGATACATAGGGATAGATGTACATAGATAGATAGATATCTGAAACACCGTTTCACCATTTGTGAAGCTTCCACCCTGAAAGTAAGGGCCAGGGCTTATGTCCCTGGAATTAAATAGTAAAATTTAAGGACACCATACTGAAAAATGAAAACATTTTCACAAAATACATCAGGACCTAACATATAAAAAGCTCATTGGGTGTGGGCATACATAGTGAAACTATACTCCTAAAATATTATAATATTGTAAATTAATGTTAAATCAACTAATTCTTATAAAATAATTGAGTAAAGTGTGTTAGCTGAAAGGAAAATCATCATTAAATGGAGAGAAGAACTGATCAAATACATTACCAAAGAAGACATGCAGATGGTCAACAGACACATAAAACAGATCTCAGAAGTGTGATCAGACATGTGTTAGGTCCAGGCTCTGCACTTTCCCGCATGCCTCTCCAATCCACATCAAATAATATTGCATCTGCCGATCGCAACCTAATCAACGCAATGATTGCCACCTCAACATGCTTCAGCTCAGACTGTGTCCAGAGACTTCAGGTGTGGAATGACAACCCTTTAGCTTCATGACTCCGGTGAGACCTTTCCTTTCATATTTCCTTTCTAATTCCGTCCCAGGTGGTTCACTTTCTAACAAAGTCCCAAAAACTAGATATAGATCAGGTTCTGTGAGAGAGCATATGTTCACACGTATCTATAAATTAGTGCAAAATATATACCTGAAAGCAGAAGTACACTAGAGTTTGCAGTGAGTACCCCCCTGCCGGACTGGCTTCGCAGGTGTGAGACAAAAGACCAGGGACTAGAAAGCAGTATCTCTTTATTCATATAGAACGTAGGATAATCTAAGCCATCTAAAACTAAAACTAATCACAATCCTGTCCTTATATATTTACTGGCCAAGTAGGGTGGAAACAGGATGTGACGTAGAGAGGGTGGAGCGAAAAGTGACTGGTGCAGATCAGGGTGACTATGAGAGGGGGCAGAGCAAAAAGACATCATGAACCAGTGGGGATTAAACCAATGCCCTGCAGGCAGGGTGGTGCTTAGTTAACAGTGGTTATGTAAATAAAATACATTGTTAAGCAGGGGAGATTAAACCAATGAAACGGAAGGGGTTTTAGAAGCAGAATTAGAAGCATACCAACACCCCCCCAACACTTCCTCCCCACTATTCCAACCTTTGGGTCCATGATTGCTCGACAATTTGTTTGGCTTTGTATGTTAACTCTCTTTTCAGCCACCAGGTTCCAGATGCCATCAGGATGCCGGCCAGGCTTCCCTGGACTGAAGACCCACCAATGTGTCCTAGAGCTCAGCTTCCCCAGAAACCCACCCTATTAGGGAAAGTTCAACGGGGAAGTGATTACAGAAGCCAGACCTTCCACCTTCTGCAACCCCACAATGACCCTGGGTCCCCACTCCCAGAGGGATAGAGAATGGGAGAGCTATCAGGGGAGGCGATGGGATATGGAGATTGGGTGGTAGGAATTGTGTGGAGTTGTACCCCTCCTACTCTATTTGTCAATTTATCCTTTCTTACATAAAAAATAAATTTAAAAAAACAAAAAAAGAAAAATAATTTATAAGTGTATATATTTATAATGTCAATTCTATAAATATTTAATATACCTCATTTCCTAAAATATTATTTAGAGGAGATACACACTCAAGGCTGGAAAAATGTGTAGAAAGTGTATCTCTGATAAAGGGGCTGCCTGTCAATTACATAACACGCTTTCAAAACTCAAATAGAATAATCAGCCCGTTATAAATTGGTATGTTGGGAGCCGGGTGGAGGCATACCTGGTTAAGCACAGCACACAGCGCTAAATAAGGTCCCAAGAAAAGATCTGGGTTTGAGTGTCTGCTCCCCACCTGCAGAGGGGACACTTTACATGTCTGCTGGTGTCTCTCCCTCTCTATCTCCCCCCTCCTCTCTCAGTTTCTCTCTGTCTTACCTAATACAATGGACAAGATGGTACCAGGAGGACTGGATGCATAGTGCCAGCACTGAGCCCCAGCGATAACCTTGGAGGCAAAAAAAAAAAAAAAAAGAACATATTTTCTTTTTCTGAAACTAAATTCTCATATATGCACAGTTTCAGTACTAATAGGCCACATTTTCATTCAGAAAGGGAAACAGAAGGACTGAAAGAGAAAGATACCACAATACCAGCTTAACCAGTCATCTGTCCTTGCACATTTGGATAACTTCCAGTGTTGAATTATTGAAAATAGTGTTGTGGTGAACATGGGTGTGTATAGAATTCTTTGGATAAGTGTTTTTTTGTGTGTGTGTCCTTTGGATAAATACCTAGGAGCAAATTGCTGGAATCCATGGTAGGTCCATTTTGAATATATTGAGATATATCTAGACCATTTTCCGCAGGGATATTTCCACCAACAGTTCTTTTTACTCCAAATTCTCTCTGGCTCTCATCGTTTCTATGCTTGTTAAGAAATTACATTCTCACAGGTGTGAAGTGCTAGTTTGTTTGGATTTGCATTTCCCTGCCAATCAGTGACTTTGAGCAGCTTTTATATGCTGATCAGCCCTCTGAATGTTTTATTTGGTGAAGAGTTTCTTCAGAGACTTTTCCCAGTTTCCCCCTTGTATTTGATAGGACAAAGAGAAATTGAGAGGGGAGGGAAGGGGATAGAGAAGGACAGAGGAAGACAAACATTTGCAACCTGTTTCACCACTTGTAAAACTTCCCCTGTAGCTGAGAAATTAGTGTTTGTACCCAAATCCTTGTCTTGTCCCACTTTTTAATAGGATTATGTTGTTGCTGGGTTTTGCTTTCATTGATTGTTCTGAAAATATACAGGAGTCAAAGGAAGTTATTTTATCATCTTAGCATCCTTTGAGCATCTGTTTTGTTCACTGTTAATACATATTATAAAAATAAACCACTTTATTTAGATCATAGTAAGACACAGTTACTACCAGAAATGCTCAATCTCTTTTTGTAAGACATGTAATTAGCAAATGCTAAAGCAATACAATACAAATCATTGCCCTTATCATCAGGAGAATTTAAAGCTATATATGATGATATATGTGATATATATGATATATACACTCAGAATGTATTTAGCACTTTTTGTAGACACAGTCTAAAGCCAATTCCCAAAAACAACTTATATTTTATTTCCCATGAGCACATGGGGAAAAAGAGGGGTCAAAATCTTTAAGAAATAAGACCAAGTTACTACCAACAATACTGAGGAGAAAGCAGAAACACTGTCAGTGTGCCAGTGTCTCAGAGCACAACCACGATGGCAGAATATCACAAAGTACTTTAGGGATGACTTAGCACTGCTTAATGAGGCAAGATTTAAAAGGAATAGGAGAAACATGACCAGAGTTGATATGGGGAAAGTTGATGAGACCAGGTTTTGTCTATGTCTCTAGCACTGATTCATAGTGTTTTCTTGAGTAGCTTGATTAATCTTCCTGTTTAACTTGTTCCCTTTTGTAAAAAGGAGCTAATTAATAGGCCTTACAGAAATGATAGGTAGGGCTAGTAATAAGGTAATATATAAACTGTTTCAAATTCCTCAGAGACAGGACTCGCGTGTAAACATAGCATATCACTGGAATCAGGAAGACAACCAAATGGGAGATATATGAAAAAGAAAAGAAAGAAGAAGAGGACAAAAAGAACCAGTGAAACCAGATGAGATTGTGTAATGATGAACAAAAGGGAGGGGGGAAGAGGGTCCCAAGATAGCTCAAGGAAAGCTTTCTAGCTTGGCATGTCCATGACCCAGATTCAAGCCCCCAGGATACCACATGGAAGCACTATAGTGCACAGCATGGAGCAAGCTGCAGTGCTGTGGAATCTCATCCTTTCTGCCAGTCTCTTACTCTTAGTCTGGAAAAAAAAATGCTAACACATAAGTATGACACCTTGGGGATGCAATAAAAGAAAAAAAAAGAATGAAGTCGAAATAGGGTATTGGGAAGAAAAATATGAGAGGAAAGACAAACTTAGGGAAATGAACTCAACTGACACAAATTTGGGAGTAAGCCAAGACAGTCTGAGTTATAGATTAAGCTGGTGATGGCAGATCTCCAGTCAGCCAGTTCCATAGCCATTGGGAAAGGTGGTTAATGACTTAGTCTCAAGTTTCCTCACATATGAAAGAACAGTATTGGAAGTTTATGAGGTATATTGCAATTCTGAGATTGTTTGACTCTAGGATGCTAAAAATATTTTTGAAAAAGGAATATTTCAAAATATGTGTTAAGTATAGATGCATGGAGCAAACTTCAAACCATGAAGTAATTTTACTTTCTTCATTGATAAAACACATCTTAGCTAATCTTCCCAAACAAACTTCATGCAGTCCCAAATTCTGCCACTAATAAATCTTTTTTTAAAAGAAAAAAATATAGTGGGATGGGCAGTAGGTACCGCAGCAGGTTAAGCGCACGTGGCATGAAGCGCAGGACTGGCATAAGGATCCTGGTTTGAGCCCCCGCTCCCTACCTGCAGGGGGGTAGCTTTACAGGTGGTGAACCAGGTCTGCAGGTGTCTATCTTCCTCTCCCCCTCTGTCTTTCCTTCCTCTTTCCATTTCTCTCTGTCTTATCCAACAAAGATTACATCAATAACAACAACAACAATAACAATAAAGCAACAAGGGCAACAAAAGGGAAAAAATAAAATTATAAAGCCAATCCTACAAAATTTTTTTGAGAAAAGACAAGCACACCAAAGTTCAGTTAGTGATGCAGTGTAGGTCTCCTGCGAAAAAAATATCGTTACAAAGTGGAAGTGTGTAAGCCAATGATTTTATGAATATGAATTAAATTGTTAAAACCTTAAAAAGCTAAATTTAGAGATATCTTAGAAGAAGAATAATCTAGAATGAAGTGGCATTTATCCCAGTAATTCAAGTTTGGTTTCAGGTTAGTAGGAGAATATGAATGACAGCATGCCATATTTTTATTCCTGAAATAAATAAATCTTATTTTATGATGTGCCACAACTTTTTACAAAATAATTTTTAATCTTTATTTATTTATTGAATAAAAACAGCCAGAAATCAAGAGAGAAGGGGGATGAGAGACAGAGAGAGAGAGGGAAAAAGAGAGAGAGAGAGAGAGAGAGAGATATTGGCCTGCATCACTGCTTCACCACTCGTGAAGCTTTCCCCTTGCAGGTAGGGACCGGGACCTCGAACCGAGGTCCTTGTGCATCATAACGTGTGCACTCAACCAGATGTGCCACCACCCATCCCTCACAACTTCTTTATTTTAATTCTGTATGCCTCAGAAGCTAAATATGTGTTATTATGATAAGCTGGAACTGAGCAGTACTTTGGTAATTCTCTCCTTTTTATTAAAATAAATAACTGTAAACATAAAGTTTGGTTTCTACAGTGAATAATCAAAATAAATCCCCACAGTAATAAAATAAAGGAAAATAAATCATCCTTTCTACTCAAATTCAAGCAATCTCTGTTAAAGGCATCATGCAATCTTGGCAGTAGAGTCTGACCACGTGTCTTATTTATTCAGTGAATATTAGGTATTTGTTGAGTCGGTAGGTCTATTTGCTGAAGTAAAACTTGGAGAAGTGATGACAACTAAGGTGTCAAAAATGTTTTTTCATCTGTGTGTGCTGCTTATTTAAGTGGTAAATTTGCAGTCAACAAATATAATGCATTCCATGGACTGTAGCTATTTGTCCCTCTTCTTATAACAATAGACTGTAAGATTTCAGGATGAAGATCTCCTAGTAAGTCAAGTCCTTGTTTTCTCTTCGTCTTTCTCTCATCCTCTACCAAAAGAAAAAGAAAGAGTAAAAGAAAATGTCTGTCAGGAGCTTGTGTGGACATTTACCTGCAACAATGTTGGGGGAAAAATTATTAGCGGTTGAGCAGTGGTGCTCTAGGTTGAGTACCCATGTAGTGGACGTGGGTTCTAGCCTCTACTCCCCACCTACAGGGGAGATGGGAGACCCCCCTGAGTGATGAAGCAGGTCTGCAGGTGTCTACCTTTCTCCCTATCTCTTCCACCCCTCTCAATTTCTCTCTGTCCTATCAAATAAAAATTAAAAAAGAAAAAATAAGGCTATTGGGAGTGGTGGACTCATAGTTCAGGCACCAAGCGCCAGTGAAAACTATGGTGGCAACAAAATTAATCAATAAATAATAGCATTTTCAGTACATGCTCAACTAGGTGCCTCAAGCTGACATTCTACACCTTAAAACTTTCTTCTCAGTTATATCTTTTTACATTTTTATTATCTTTATTTGTTTATTGGATAGAGGCAGCCAGAAATTGAGAGTGAAGGGGGTGATAGGGAGAGAGAAAGAGAGACACCTGCAGCCCTGCTTCACCATTTCTGAAGTTTTCCCCCTGCAGGGTTCTAACCTGTGTTCTTAGGCATTGTAACAGAAGCACTCACCTGAGCCCCTCAGTTATATCTTGTTATGCTGTGATAAGTTTCATATATTTAGAGGGTCTCTCTCTGCATCCTCGTTGATGGGATGCTGGCTGACATATTATCCACTGCAATGGAAGCATGTTTGTCTGTGTTTCAGGTCTGTTTCTATGCGGGTTGTTCCATGTATGAGTATAGTTTTGATGTTATTGTAGGGCATTAAACAGCTTTATTTTAACTGCAGACTACCCCTCAGAGGTTTCCTAGTGTAAACTTATTACACAAAAACAGCAAATTGAAGTCAGTTCAGATTATCAAGAAAGATAATTAAGACTGAGTCTGAACAAGGACTTAGAAAATCTTGACTTATAATACATTCTCTAAGCAACAGATGACAGCTATTTCTCACTGAATAAATTGAAGAAATAGTTGTAAGATAAATCACACCTTGAAGACCTTATATAAAATATGAGTAAATTTCAATACACAAAAACATCTAAGACATCCATTTACATGATGTTTAATAATGTCTTAATTAATGGTACAAAAATAATTGCTTCAAGTAATTAAATGATGCTCTAGAGATTAAAAAAAAGCTACAAATAGGATATAGGCCACGTATGTTACATAGATCTTATATACTCTGAGAAGAAAAATGATGTTTTAATTCCATTCACGATGGATGGTCTTTCTAACTGCGATTTTTTTTTTTTGGACAAATGAATGTTCATTCCAGTACTAAATGAAAATACCATTATACAAGGAGTAAGGTTTTTGAAAATACAATCTTTCCTTTTACTTATTCTAAAATAATTTATTTGGGGGGAGCAGAGAATTTCACATGCAAATTCATATTAGACTGAGAAAGAATGAAACACTGAGGAGATAGATATCAAGTTGATTGTCTGCAGCATTTAGTGTAATTAGAGGTAAAGAGGTTACATTTTTTTTAAATTTGCTTTTCCCTCTTTTGTTGCCCTTGTTGTTTTATTGTTGTAGTTATTATTATTGTTGTTGTTGATGATGTTGTCATTATTGGATAGGACAGAGAGAAATGGAGAGAGATGGGGAAGACAGAGAGAGGGAGAGAAAGACACCTGCAGACCTGCTTCACTGCTGTGAAGGGACCGATGCCCCTGCAGGTGGGGAGCCGGGGGCTTGAACCAGGATCCTTATGTCAGACCTTGAGCTTGGTGCCACGTGCCCTTAACCCACTGCACTACCGCCCCAATCCCCTAGAGGTCACATTTTTATAGGTGGAGGTCTGATAAGAAGTTTCTGTGGTAGTCTAGCTAGGTTGCTAAACTATTTGTGTTCTTTTTCTGAACACAAGGTAGGAGGAGTACATCTTTTGGCTCTGATTCTAGGAGACTAGAGCTCAATGATAGTAGTGAGGTGATATTTTAAGATTCTGGCCACAGTCATTTTTAAAAACTTTTATTCATCATTTAATGTTGATTTACAAAATTACAAGATAATAGGAATATAATTCCACCACTGAGTCCCCAATCTCTCTGGTGTAAACAACAGCAGTTCTTTTAAGGATGCAGATATGGGTTAACTATTGTTTTTACAACTGTCTTCTATATTTGTATATTTTTTGCCCCCCATACCTTTTTTTTTATACTTTTTAAAATATTTATTTTATTTATTTTTTTCCTTTTGTTGCCCTTGTTGTTTTATTGTTGTAGTTATTATTGTTGTTGTTGTTGTTGGATAGGACAGAGAGAAATGTAGAGAGGGAGGGGAAGACAGAGAGGAGGAGAGAAAGATAGACACCTGCAGACCTGCTTCACCGCCTGTGAAGCGACTCCCCTGCAGGTGGAGAGCTTTTTGTGTTTTTGTTTTTTTTTTAACTAGAGTACTGCTAAGCTCTGGTTCATGGTGGTTCAGGGATTGAATCTAGAACTCTGGAGCTTCAGGCATGAGAGTCTCTTTGCATAACCGTTTTACTATATAGCCCCTCTCCCCTTTTTAATGTCCCATCTTCTCTCTCTTTCCAAGTCACACATAAACCTATTGCTCTACTATATACAAATGTCCCTCCTTTTCCCCTCTTCTCTCTCTCCAGGTCCTGATGGAGTTGTAGCTCAGAGTCCTCCTATCATTTCTCCCCTGCTGGGGTTATGGGTCCAAATTCCTTTATTTCTTTTTTTTTTCAGAATGTATTTATTCATGAGAGAGTTAGGAGGAGAGAAAGAATGAGACATTACTCTGGTACAAGTGCTTCCAGGGGTGGAACTCAGGATCTCATGGTTGAGAATCCAGTGCTTTATCCACTGCACCACCTCCTGGGCCACTGGGTCAAAATTCCTTATGGGTGCAGAAAGTGGAATTTCTGGCTTCTGTAATTGCTTCTCCACTGAACATGAGCATTGTCAAGTCAGCCCATAACCACAGTGGACACGGTAATTCTGCTTATAGCTTGAGAACCTCCAAAACTTTCCTTACATGACTAGCAACATTCCAGATGGTACCTGCTTTGTTAGCTATATTTTATAAGTGATTACATTAAATACAATTCCCTAGAAGCCCATGGTGGGTAAGATGATGAGAAATGAATTAGGGAGTTGGGCTGTAGCGCAGCAGGTTAAGTGCACATGGTGCAAAGTGCAAGGACAGGCCTAAGGATTCCGGTTTGAGCCCCTGGCTCCCCACCTGCAGGCGAGTCCCCTGCCCCACTATGGAAAGAGAGAGATAGCCTGGGAGTAGGTATCTACCTGCCAACACCCATGTTCAGCGAGGAAGCAATTATAGAAGCCAGATCTTCCACCTTCTGTACCCCATAATGACGCTCTGGCCGTTGCGCCACTATGTTCCATCGCTGGGGAGCCAGAGACGACCCGAACTGTCCCTGCGGCTACAGACAGACTATGACCCACATAGTCAACGACTGCCACCTCTCCAGATTCAAAGGAGGTCTCGAAACTTTACATCAGGCTCAACCTGACGCTGTTGACTGGCTACGGAAGAAGGGCAGACGCTAGAAGAAGAAGAATGACGCTCTGGGTCTATACTCCCATGAGGTTAGGGTTTTAAAGAATAGGAACGCTATCAGGGGAGGGGATGGGATACTGAGCTCTGGTGGTGGGAATTGTTCTCGTCTTATCCTATGGTCTTGTCAGTGTTTCCATTTTATAAATAAATACATTAAAAAAAAAGAAAGAACATGACCCATCTATGTCTCCAAGAAACACACATTCTAAGAACACATAAAGAGAAATTTAATGTAAGAAGATGGAGCAAGATGTTCTAAGCCAATAATGCAGATAAAAGGATAGGAACAACAATTCCATTCTCTGATAAAATCAACTATTAGGTAGATATCTCTGTTCATTTTCATAAAGGAAATAGAGATAGAGAGGCACATTACTCTGAGACAAGAAGACATAACTATTTTAAATATTAGCCACTAATCTAGTTTGGACATCTAGATTGTTTCCATAGTGTGACTATTACAAATTGTGCTGCTATGAGCACAGGTATACTTAGATTACTTGGATGAGAGTGTTTGATTTCTTAGGATATCTTCCCATCAGAAGAATTCCTGTGTAATAGGGTATATAGCTATTTTCAGCCTTCTGAGAGTTCTCCAGACTGCTCTCTACAGGAACTAGACCAATTTACATTCCCATCAGCAACCTCTCCAGCATTTGTTGTTATTCACTCTTGATCTTTTGACCTTCTGCTATGCTACCTTGCCTTAGTTCCTGAGACAGAGGTACAACTTTTTGGCCAGATATTTCCTCTGCCACTATGGTGTATCCTTGTCTGCTATTCAATGCCCTGACTACACTGAGGTCATCTGTAAAAAAGCCCAAATGTCCCTCCTCTCTGGTAGACACTGTGCTGTTGCTATGTGGAACCAGAATGGCACTGTCAGCTGCCAGTTCTCTCAACTTCTGTGTGTCTGGACTCATTCACCTGCCTCTTCTCACCTTGAACACATGTTGGCACCCACCTGAAACTACAGTACTTCTACAGATATCTCATCTGGAGTTTGAGGAGGTTTCTGAAGTTCCATAGTTGTCAACCCTTGTTGTTTTAGGAGAGTGACTCCAAGTCCACTATCCATGGCCATGCCTCCTGAAGTCCTTGTAGTTCTTATTTTTTTTTTTCTTTTTTACCAGAGCACTGTTCAGCTCTGGCTTATGGTGCTGTGGAGAATTGAACTTGGGACTTTGGAGCCTCAGGCATGAGAGTCTGTTTGCATAACCATTATGCTATCTACCCTCCGCCCCCTTGTAGTTCTTTTAAAGCTATTGACCCATTAACAGAGTTGATATAGAGTGAATGAATAGTACTTAGATTTCACCTTTGTATAATATTGCATATGTGTAGCCAAAAATAAGAAAACTACACTTCAAATAAAAAAAAATAGAACTGATTTTTGTAGAACAAGAATACTTAATTAGAATACTTCCCATAGCATAAATGGACAATATACTTGCCTCTCTTTGTGTAGATTCCTGTGGCAAGGTCAGGTAATTAGTCTGCGAATGTATATATATATATATATATATATATATATATATATATATGTGTGTGTGTGTGTGTGTGTGTGTGTGTGTGTGTGTGTGTCATATTTTGACTTTGAACTCTCATGTTGACTCCAGGCCACGGGAAAATTTTCCTAGCTTGATAAGATGTAAGAAAATGATGTCCATTCTATCTTTGGAGCTTTTGTTCCCTGAGGTTGTGTGCGTGTGTGTGTGTGTGTGTGTGTGTGTGTTAATTTTCTTTCACTGGACTATAAAGTTTTTATTGTCTGAATCTTGTTGTGGGAAATCTGCACAAGAAGACATTTCTTTTATTTATTTATTTATATATTTATTTTAATTTTATTTAAGAAAGGATTAATTAACAAACCATAGAGTAGGAGGGGTACAACTCCTCACAATTCCCACCACCCAATCTCCATAGCCCACCCCCTCCCCTGATAGCTTTCCCATTCTCTATCCCTCTGGGAGCATGGACCCAGGGTCATTGTGGGTTGCAGAAGGTAGAAGGTCTGGCTTCTGTAATTGCTTCCCTGCTGAACATGGGCGTTCACTGGTCGGTCCATACTCCCAGTCTGCCTCTCTCTTTCCCTAGTAGGGTGTGTCTCTGGGAAGCTGAGCTCCAGGACACATTGGTGGGGTCTTCAATCCAGGGAAGCCTGGCCAGCATCCTGATGGCATCTGGAACCTGGTGACTGAAAAGAGAGTTAACAAACAAAGCCAGACAAATTGTTGAGCAATCCCAAAGCTTAGAATAGTGGAGAGGAAGTGTTAGGGAGCTACTCACTGCAAGCTCTAGTGTACTTCTGCTTTCAGGTATATATTTTGCAGTAGTTTATGGATACGTGTGAACATATGCTCTCTCTCACAGAAACTGGTGTTTATCTAGGTTTTGGGACTTTGTTAGCAAGTGAACCACCTGAGATGAAATTAGAGTATACTATGAAGACATTTCTAACTCCTTTTGTTCCAGATCTCCATGCTTAACTAGACTAGTATAAAAACATAAACTTTAGGTGTTACTGTTCTCAACAGAATATGGAGTCACATTCCTAAAAACAATACCTATTGTTATATGTATTTGCTTAGTCATTTTTTGCCTCCATTGTTATCATTGGGGTTCAGTGCTGACACTATGAGTCCACTGCTCCTGGTAGCCATTTTTTTCTCCATTTTAAATAAATGGGACATAGAAATTGAGAGAGGAGAGGAAGATAGAGAGGGAAAGAAAAAGAGAAACATCAGCAAACCTGCTTCACTGCTTGGGAAGCATCTGTACTGCAAGTGGGGAACTGGGGGATCTAACCCTGATCCTTGTCTGGGTCCTTGGGCTTAGTACTATATGTGCTTAATCAGGTGTTCCACCGTCAAGCCCCTGTCATCTATTTCATGCGACTAATTTGTACTTTTTTTTTTTGTCATTTAACAAATTTTTTAAAGGATTTATTTATTTATTCATGAGAAAGATAGGAGAGAAAGAACTAGACATCACTCTGGTACATGTGTTGCCGGGGAGTGAACTCAAGATCTCATGGTTGAAAATCCAGTGCTTTATCCACTGCTCCACTTCCTGGACCACATCATTTAACAAAATTTCACTAGTAGTTCTGTTGGACTACTACATAACACTATGAGACAAGGCTCTGCAAGTAGTGAAAAGTGTGTTTTTTCCCATGACTTTGCTTCTTTACATAACTCTTTGAAGATGTTTCAGAATAGCGCATTGATTGAGTAAAAAAGCTGCTGATATTCTCACGGATGTTAGCAAGAAGTTTTCTCACCTTAGATATTAAAAACCTAAAAGTGAAAGATCAATTTAGGATTTTCCCAGAGCTGTGAAGCAGTTAATCCAGGATTCAAATTCAAGATTACAGATCTATAAGGTCTACAAGCTTGGAAATGTTTAATAGTTTCTCCAGCAATTAAGCTGATGTTTCAACCATTCTTAAAGTAGTAACACAAGGGCAGAGGGTAGATGTGGAGAGCCATGTGCCGCGCCCCAAGATGGCGCCAGCCTCCTCTACCCTCCAGACCACAGGGAGAAGTAAACAACTCCATAAATGGTCTGAGACTGATAGCGTGCTTGCTTCCGCGATTGTGTGCCTATGAGCAGCTGCCACGTGTGCCCTTGGGATTGGCTGACCCATGAGTATATAAGTTGGAGGTTAGGTTATAGCAGGGCTTTTTGCTGTTCAAGGTTCCCGAATAAACTGCTTGAAGAAGAACTCGGCATTGCGTGATCCTTGCAGGCAAGGGTGGACGTGACAAGTGGTGGCCCATACGGGGACATCATTCGAAACGGGGTTCAGAACTTCGGCAGTCAGGGCAGTGCACTGGTAAGTTCCCAGGGTAAAGTGGGACAATAAGGCCCGCGGTGAGGCGGCTAGCAGGGCTCGTCTCTGTAGATAAAGGACGAGCGGGAGAACGTTCGTGGGTTTAGCGAATGGAAAGTAAAAGTCCCCCAGGGTAGCGAACGGGGAGTACAAAGTGGGCTAGCAGCCACATAATTTTTGGGAGGAAGTTATCATGGGGACTTCCCAGTCCCATCCAATTTTTTTTGGCTCTGCAGGAGCTACTTCTATCCAAGAAATTAAAAATCAAGAAGTCCACACTTGAAAGATTCTTGAGTGAGTGTGACATAGTCGCTCCCTGGTTCGCAGCCTCAGGGAGCTTGACTGTCTCTTGCTGGGAGAAGTTAGGAAAGGACCTAGACTTTGCTTGGGAGCAGGATGACCTGAAAGCAGGAGTAAGGCCCGTATGGAAATGAGTGCGCAGTTGCCTTGAGGATCAGAAGTGCTGTGAGGCCGCTGAAAAGGGGCAGAATGCCTTGGAAATGCTACAGGAGGAATGCTCTGAGAAAGCGGAAAGTAAGAAAGGAGGAGAGAAAGGGAAATCTTTATACCCTGATCTAGAGGAGCTGGAAACACTCCCCTCCTCCTCGGAATCAGAGGAGGAGGAGGGGGAGGACTTGCAGGCCTTAGTGGAGAGACTGGAAGAGGCTACTTTAAGAGAAAGAAGGAAAAGGAAAGAGAGGGATAAGGCACCAAAAAAAAAAACTGGAGGACAGAGAACTGGGAAGGGGCTATGCCTCGGCCTTGCCCTCGGCTCCGCCCCCTTATCCGGAGGGTGTGACAACCGTCCAACCCTTGGGGACTAGAGGGCCAAGCTGTTCCTTTTGCCCGGGGCTATGGGCCCGGGTTAGGACGGAGATGCAACTTGTCTATCCGGTGTTTCAAGATCTCCAAGGGAACCGGTATGAGGAGCCCTTGGATTTCAAAGTAGTTAAGTCCCTGGCAGAATCTGTGAAGGCTTATGGGGTTAGTGCATCCTTCACTCTTGCTCAAGTGGAATCTCTCAATAGGCTTTGCATGACACCGGCTGATTGGCAAGGCTTAGTTCATGCTTGTCTCAGCCCAGGACAATATCTAGATTGGAGAGCATTCTGGATTGATTTTGCAACCGAGCAAGCGGCGGTTAATGCACGTGCAGGTCAACCTGCCTGGGACCGAGACCTGCTCCTAGAACTAGGCAGGTTTGTAGGCCAGCAGACTGGGTACCCTCCACAAGTATATGAGCAGGTGAATCTCTGCGCCATAAGAGCATGGAAGGCCCTTCCAAATAGGGGACAAGTTAGCGGCAACTTAACAAAAATTCTGCAGGGACCCACGGAGCCTTTTTCAGATTTTGTGGCCCGCATAGTTGAGGAGGCGGGCAGAATCTTTGGGGACCCAGACACAGCTATGCCTCTTATTAAACAGCTGGTATATGAGCAATGTACCAAAGAATGCAGAGCAGCTATCACACCACATAAGGGCAAAGGAATTGAGTGGTGATTGAAAGTTTGCAGAGAGATTGGAGGCCCTTTGACTAATGCAGGACTTGCCGCTGCGGTTGTCCAACTTGCAGGAAGGAAAAGCAGTAACACTGGGGCTTGTTTCAAATGTGGCAAGATGGGACATATTAAGAAGCAGTGCCCTGAGAAAGGCAGAACAGGAGGAAGTGCTAGAATGAGATAGCCCGGCCTCTGCCCTAGATGTAAAAAGGGGAACCATTGGGCTAATGAATGTCACTCCGTTAAGGACATTAATGGACAACCCCTGAGTCAGGGATATGAAGGAGCCTGTCCAAAAAACGGCCAGAGAGGCCCCCGTCCTCAGGGCCCACAAATATATGGGGCAGTAGAGAGTAGGGACAGGGGGATCAGTCAGGAAAGGTGGCCCAGCTTTCGCCCTCCGGGGAACCACGGAGAGCCACTGCGGGCTCAGCAGGATTGGACCTCTCTCTGTTCCACCTCCCGACTCGTCTTAACTCCTCAGATGGGGGTCCAGCTTGTAACAACCGACTTTATAGGACCCCTTGAGCCAGGCACAGTAGGCTTACTTTTGGGCAGATCCTCTTCAGCATTGCGAGGACTTCTTATTCACCCTGGGGTTATAGACTCTGACTTCACCGGGGTGGTTAAGATTATGGTGTCCTCCCCCCGGGGAATTGTAGCCATTTCCCCTGGAGACAAGATCGCCCAATTGCTTATCTTACCCAACCTACATGATCGCTTCGCGGCTAAGACAGTTGAACAGGGGGGTCGAGGTTTTGGCTCCTCCAGCACAGACTTGACATTCCTATCTCTAGATTTAGAACAAAGACCATTGATGGCATTAGAAGTTGAAGGAAAAAACATTCAGGGGCTTCTTGATACTGGGGCTGACAGAAGTATTGTGGCCACCAAAGACTGGCCAACAGGATGGCCTGTGCAAATTTCCTCTCAAACCCTGCAAGGCCTGGGTTATTCAAGGACTCCAGACATGAGTGCTAGACAGCTAAAATGGAAAGATAAGGAAGGCCATTGTGGCTTGATGCAGCCGTATGTTTTGGAGCTACCCATCTCGTTATAGGGGAGGGACTTGCTTAAAGATATGGATTTTAAATTAAGTAATGCATACTCCATGGCAGCTCAAACTCAGATGAAAAGAATGGGTTGTGTCCCTGGCTTTGGCCTGGGGAAGCACCTACAGGGACATAAGTCCCCTGTTGCGGCTCGACCGCACTCAGGAAGATCAGGTCTGGGTTTTTCCTAGGGGCCACTGCGGACACAGGTATTCCCATCTCTTGGAAAACAGAGGATCCAGTGTGGGTTCCTCAGTGGCCTCTTTCCTCTGAAAAATTAGCCGCGACCAGAGAGCTGGTTGCAGAGCAACTTGCCTTGAAACATATCAAACCTTCTGTGTCCCCCTGGAATACTCCTATATTAGTGATTAAGAAAAAGTCAGGAAAATGGAGACTGTTACATGATCTGTGGGCAATCAACCGCCAAATGCAGATCATGGGGCCAGTACAGCTGGGGCTTCCATTGCTAACGGCCCTGCCTGAGAGATGGCCCATAATAGTCATAGATATCAAGGATTGTTTTTTCTCTATCCCATTAAGTGAGAGGGACACGGAAAGATTCGCCTTTACCGTACCATCCTGCAATCATGAAGAATCCGACCAGAGATTCGAATGGGTTGTGCTGCCCCAGGGTATGGCGAATAGTCCAACCATGTGCCAGATGTTTGTTAGTGAGACGATTGCTCCCCTCAGGAAGAAATATCCTACCTTAAAATGTATTCATTATATGGATGATATTTTACTTGCTGAAAAAACTGAAACCTTACTTGATCAAGCGTATGAGGAATTAGTTCAGATTTTAAGAGGAAAAGGGCTGTATATTGCCCCTGAAAAGGTGCAGAGAGGTGAGGTGGTAAACTGCTTAGGAGCATTCATTAAACCTATGGAGGTAGTGCCCCAGAAGCTGGAATTGAGGAAGGATGGCTTACGTACTCTGAATGACTTTCAAAAATTGTTAGGGAATATTAATTGGGTGAGGAGTTACTTGAAGCTTCCAAATCATGAGCTGAAACCCCTGTATGATGTCTGAACTCCCCAAGAGTATTGACGCCAGAGGCTAGGCTGGTCCTAGAGAAGGTAGAAATATCCCTTCGGGGAGCCTTCTTGAAACGTTGGGATGCCAACAAGCCCCTGACTTTATGCATTTTAGCTACCTTGTCACAGCCCACGGGGCTGCTGTGGCAAGAGGGTCCATTGCTTTGGATTCATTCAAGAATTTCTCCTGCTAAATCCATACAATATTATCCTTCAGCAGTGGCAGATCTGGCCCTGACCAGGATTCAGCAATGTATACAGTTTTTTGGCATATTACCAACCACATTAGTGGTCCCTTATTCTAGCTACCAGGTACAGACCCTGTGTGGAGCTTTGGATGAGTGGGCCGTCTTGAGATGCTTCTATCCCGGAGAAATTGATAATCACTATCCCAAACATCCTCTCGTGAGCTTCTTTAAGGAGCACCCCGTGATTTTCCCTAAGATTACTGCAGTGAGGCCTCTGTCTTCAGCGCCTAACATTTTCACAGACGGCTCTAAGACAGGATGTGGAGCTTACATAATAGAACACCAAGAACCAGTTAGGTGTCATTTCCAACCAGGCTCTCCTCAAATAGTTGAGTTGCAAATTGTGATTGAAGTCTTTAAGAGATGCCATTTTCCCTTTAATTTGATATCTGACTCTGCTTATGTGGTTAATGCAGTCAAGGTTCTAGAGGCCACTGGACCTATAAAAAGATCCAGCATGGTGTGTGAGCTGTTAAAAGAACTACAAGATCTGATTTGGCACCGCACACAGTGCTTTTATATTCAACACATTCGATCACACACTGGATTGCCTGGCCCCCTGAGCGAGGGTAATAACATTGTAGATAAATTGGCAAGACAGGATGTCCTCTTGATGGCTCCAGCAATGGAACGGGCCAGACGTTTTCATGAACTTTTTCATGTAAATGCTAAAACCCTACAGAAAAAATTTAATTTGCCCCATGCGGACGCTTGTCAGGTGGTTCTGGGTTGCCCTCAAGTGTGTGACTTTCCAGCATCCACCAAGCGTTGGAATTAACCCTCGGGGCTTACGCCCTGGAGTCCTATGGCAAATGGATGTCACGCACTTTTCTGAATTTGGCACGCTGAAGTATCTACATGTCTCTGTAGACACCTGCTCTGGTGTTATCATGGCCACCCCATTGAGTGGCGAAAAGGCTCGCAATGTGATCACCCATTGCCTAGAGGCATGGGCTGCATGGGGTATGCCTCAAATTTTGAAAACAGACAATGGCCTTGCCTACACTGCTCGGTCTTTTGTCTCCTTCTGCCAGCAAATGAGAGTCCGCTTAACCCATGGCCTGCCCTATAATCCTCAGGGTCAAGGCATTGTGGAACGTGCTCATCGCACCCTCAAGGAATGTCTGTTAAAACAAAAAGGGGGAATAGGCCACGGCCACACCCCTAAGGAAAGACTATCCCTAGCCTTATTACACTTAAATTTTTAAATTTGGATATTAATGGCCACTCTGCGGCGGAAAGACATCATATGCTGTTGGATAGTATGCCACCTCCCCCTGGCTTCTGCTTAACCATATGCCTATATAGGGATTTACTGATCCAAAGCTTTGGTCTATTTACATAAATCACTTTTACATAAAGCACTCCAGGACATTGGTGGTTCAGTGATAGGATTCTCGCCTGTTCCGCCCCCTCCTTGTCACACTCTGATTTTCACCAGTCACTTTTCTCTCCACCCTCTCTATATCACATCCTGTTTCCACCCTACTTGGAGAGTATAAAAACAGCTGCTCTTCTGATTAAAGACACCTGGAAATTGCTTTCTGGCTCCGAGAGTTCCAGAGTGTATATCCTGCGGCACGAGTTCCTGATCCCTCTCCCACACAGCAGCCTAGATCGGCTCCAGTTGAGTTCTCTCCAAGCCAGAGAGCACTAGCTCGGGAAGAAGTACCCTCAGGCTATCCCGGCAATATGCCCCATGGCCCACAGAGAGGCATGGTAAAATGGAAGGACATATTAACAGGCACATGGCATGGGCCTGATCCCGTGCTGACATGTGCACGAGGCTCTGTTTGTGTTTTTCCACAGGACAAACCAGATCCGGTGTGGGCACCCGAACGACTGGTGAGAAAGGTCCAAGATGCCCCACCACCAAAGAATACACCAGATGCTCCTGATGACTGCGGTGGTGATGCCGGTGATGACGGAGCCTCGCTGGGGAATCCTGTCCGTGTTTCCAAGGCCGATGCCGATACGGCATGATGCCGGGCTCTTAGGAAACTGGTCTGGGAGTTTCGATACCCTGATGCGACAACTGCGAAGCACCATCGTGGCAGTCAACTCAACGCGGGTGGATGCTTCCATGGCGGCGGGGTTGACCTCCTGGATCAGTCAAGCAATGGGCAGTTTGAAAGAGTGGGCGGGCTTGGGATGCTTAACTGCGCTCTTGGTTCTCACCTCCCTGATGGGCCTGTGGTGTATTTGCAAAATTAGGATCACACAGAGGTGTGAAGTCGCGCTGATTGCACAGGCCTTCACAGCAATCGAGGATGGCCACTCCCCCCAGGCTTGGCTGGCGGCCTTAAAAGCCTGATATGAAACACTCAGGGTGCAAGGCAAAGCACTGCACTTGAGGGTGTAATGCCGTCTCAAGGAGTGCACGTCCAATGCATGCAGGTTGTGCCGCTCCCTAACCCCATAATTTCCTTATCTCCTGCCCCAGAACAAAACAGCACGGGATGGGTCTAGCACTGGCGAAGCTTGATTGCTTAGGCGAGGACTATGACAATATCCCCTCCTTTCTGGGATTGGACCTCTACACTCACCTGCTGCATTGTTAAAACAAAAAGGGGGAACTGTGGAGAGCCATGTGCCGTGCCCCAAGATGGCGCCAGCCTCCTCTACCCTCCAGACCACAGGGAGAAGTAAATAACTCCATAAATGGTCTGAGACTGAGAGCACGCTTGCTTCTGCGATCGTGTGCCTATGAGCAGCTGCCACGTGTGCCCTTGGGATTGGCTGACCCATGAGTATATAAGTTGGAGGTTAGGTTATAGCGGGGCTTTTTGCTGTTCAAGGTTCCCAAATAAACTGCTTGAAGAACTCGGCGTTGCGTGATCCTTGCAGGCAAGGGTGGACGCGATAGGTAGATAGCATCATGGTTATGCAAAAGAGACTCTGGTGCCTGAGTCTCCAAAGTCCCAGGTTCAATCCTCCACACCACCATAAGCCAAAGCTGAGCAGTGCTCTGGTTAAATAAAAAAATAATAGTAACACAAATTTAAAAAATAATAGTAACACAAAAATAATAGTAACATATATCCATCATTGATATGGGACTTCAATGTCCATAGGAACACTATAATTCACCAAATGAAATTTTTAATCTAATCATGAATTCTTCTCTACCTAGTTATCACTATTTTTGTACAACAAGTAATTAAAATATATCAACTATTAATAAAATATGATGGAAAAAACAGGTTATTTTGTTGCCGTAGTTTCATTATATTAGAGCACTAAAGATCAAAATAGAGTATATATAGTTTTTAGAAAATTCTGTTATTTAAATCTTGCCTTAAAAAAATCATCTTTTCCTCCTGTTTTGCTTTTAAAAACTTTTTGACATTTTAGAAGCATTTTTTTTTTACTTTATTTGGAATCCATACAAGTATTCTAAATCTCAAAGTCATATGAGGATGAAAGGTTGAGTGCTTTGATTTGAGTTGATTTTTTTCTGCTGAAGCCCTTTTCATCTGACAATTCAAAATGATCCCCAAGAAAATTCATTCATTATTCCTGCACCCATTAAAGGATTCCAGGGCCTATCTCCATCCAGGGAAGCACAGGAATAAACAGGGAAAGAGAAAGACTAAAGATCTAGTCAATTAGCACAGACACAATCCCACAGGACACCTGAGCTTCCCACTCACACCTTCCCTGCAATTGATATTCATTCTTCCTAGACTTGGAAAATTAGTAATGGAAGTTATATTTCTCCAGGAGCACTATATTGAATTTCTCAGTGGTGGTCTTGGAAAAATAATGGCTTAACTGTTACAGAAAATTAATAGCTAACATTTACTGAGTGTGTATTAACTGTCAGGTATTTTTATACCCACTTTTCAAGTATTAATTATTGTGAGATTCATAAAATCTCCTTGAAATAATGAATAGTATTAACCTCATTTCCAGTGAGGAAGCTGATGTAAAAGGAGCTTTAGATCTTTACAAAGCTATGCCATTTGTAAAACAAAGGCTTAGAATTGAAAACTAGATTTTGTCTCCAAAATCAACATTCAGTTTCTAAACCAGACTAGTTCATTGCCTTTTCATTACATTTACTCATTAAAATGTCTAGTCTCCTTATGTCTGAGGGGTTGATAGGGAGAATTTGAATGCACACACACATATGATGTCATTTGGGACTGGCTGAGAGAACACATTACCATGTGCAAGGACACAGGTTCAAGCCTCTGGTCCCCACCTGCAGGTGGGGATGATTAATGAATGATGAAATATTGCTGTAGGTGAAGCTCTCCTGTCAAGCTCCCCCTTCCTTCTCAATTTCTCACTGTCTCTCACCAATAAATAAATAAACATTTTTCAAAGTATTCTAATAGGCACAGATAATTATAAATCACATAGTGATTTGCTGATGGGAAAAGAAGAAACACAAGCTAAAGAATTGAGAAAGCCACTGAGATGAATAGTGATGGTGATCCCAGTAACTATACTATTATCTCTTTTTTAGTTTTCTGACTTACAGACACTTTTCCACAGGTTTGGCTACATTTTAAACTCTTGAAATTTTGAAAATCATAAAACATTATTTTCTAGTTATAGATGAGAAAACTGATTCAGAAAGGAAAACAAAAACCTTCATTGACCACAGTTGCTATGAGTTGCATCCAGAATGCAAATTCAGATCTGACAACCAGTATTTTGCATACTAACAAGTAGAAGTTGTGAGTATGAATGAATCATAGGATGGAAAAGGTAGGGATACTGAAACATATTTAGTGGTTTCAGATCAATGTTGCATGTCTTTCTATCACAATAGAAACAGTGGGTCAGCCTGAATGAATGTTTTCAACATGTTAGATGAATAAATAACAGAGTATTTGATTTATTTAATCAGTCCTTAGTAAAAAAAAAAACTGTCCTCTTGCTATTATTCATCAAATCCATCAGCCTCTACTGTACTATACTTCATACTTTAGTATTTGATCCCAATATTTTCAAAATTGAAGTGTTAAATATTGTAGATGTGACTTGGCATGCTCAAAGTATTAAATTTAAAATTAAAACTTGAAAGTGCTTATTTAGAAAACTCTATTCATTGCAGTACTATTTATAAAAGCTAAGGTATGGAAACAACCAACATGGCCCATGACGTGTGTAGAGAGATAAATTGCGTCATGTGGAAACGGTGGAATATTGCACTCAGCTGTCAGAGATGAAATGTTTCCTTTTGCTACAAGATGTTATGACATATGGATGAATGGAGGGGTCATATTTACCAGAGTAAGATAAGAGGGAGAAAAATAAATATAAGTTCATTTCACCCCTGTATACAGTATAAAGAAAGCAGAGTGAAATAAAAATAATGAAACTCTTAGATAAAATAGAAATTATCGGGGAGTCAGGTGGTAGCGCAGCGGGTTAAGCGCACGTGGCGCAAAGTGCACGGACCAGAGTAAGGTTCCAGGTTGGAGCCTCTAGCTCCCCACCTACAGGGGAGTCGCTTCACAAGCGGTGAAGCAGATCTGCAGGTGTCTATCTTTCTCTCCCCATCTCTGTCTTCCCCTCCTCTCTCCATTTCTCTCTGTCCAATTCAACAACGACATCAGTAACAACAAAAATAATAACTACAACAATAAAACAACACGGGCAACAAAAGGAAATAAATAATTGTTAAAAAAAGAAACTATCAAAGGGAGAAGAAGAAAAAAATGAACAATTATAAAGGATTCAATAACTGTATTAGAGGGTATGGGTGCTTCAATGATGAACATGGTGTGATAACAAGTACTGTGAAAAGATTAACAGTGAGACTCTAAAACATATCCAGTCCTCTCCTGTAAACCATTAACCCAATACCATTGCAAAAAAAAAAAAAAAACTGAAAATAAATTTTAAAAAATGCCTGACACCATAAGTCTAATTTTGGAAAAACAATACAATATTTAAATCTGGCGAACAAAGTTTACATTTTATGAAAGGAATAGGAAAAACCACATATATTTTGTTAAAATCTCAGTTTGTTTTTGCCCATGTTTGTTTGTATTTTTTTAAAAATGGAATCCATGTTTTTATTCATTTAAAAGTGGAATCCATGTTTGTCTTCATTAAAAATGGAATCTATCATGCCTTCCATAATTTTTTAAAATTATTATTTTTATTGCCACCACCAAAGTTATTGCTGGGGCTCAGTGCCTGTATGATGAATCTGCTTCTCCCAGTGGCCACTGTTTCCAGATATCTAGTCATCATTCTTATTTTTAAAGGACAGAGAAAAGTGAGGTGGTAAAGAGGTTGTGAAAAAGAGATACTTGCAGACATGCTTCTGTACTCCTGAAGCTTTCCCCCATGCAGGACCTTTGAATCCAGGTGCCTGATAATGTGTGCTCTACTGCCTGGGCCCTCATACTTCTGGTTCCCAAGTTTATGGTCTATGTTCAGTATTCCATAGCTATTTTTTTTTTCTTTTTTCTCCAGCCAAGAAGGATCTCCTTCCTTCTCTTTATGGATTTCAGTCTTAATAGAATTATGACTGAAATCATGCAAAACTTGCCCTACATTCCATTATGAATCTTTATGGATTTCAGATTTGAGTCGTTCAGCAATTCACTGTTAGATCACCATCAAAATCTCTCTCCTTTCTCCTCTCTCTCTATTGACACTTACACACACACACACACACACACACACACACACACACACACACACATTTCAGAACAAAATTGCTGTGTTGTTTGTACTTCTGATGCAATGCCTTGTATTTAATCTCTCTTTTATTATTTTATTATCTGTACTCACCTGATAGAGACAGCCAGAAATTGAGAGGTCAGAGGGAAATAGAAAAGGAGACAGAGAGAGACCTGTAGCACTGCATCACCATTGCAAAGCTTTCTCCCTGCAGGTGGGGACTGGGGGCTCAAACTCAGTTCCCTAACATGTGTTCAACCAGGTGTGCCACCGCCCAGCCCTCCTTAACATTTCATCTCTTGCTACAACTTTCACATAAGGTGCTTCTGTGACAAACACTGGTTTGCCTCATTTTAGCATGTGTTCTTTGAGGGCAAGACCAGTATCTTGTTCACTCCTAATAGAACCCCAGTGCAAGCTGAGAGACAGTATGTTCTCAGGTCTTCACTATCTACCATGAACTGACTGCTGATACTGCCCCCCCTCCGCCTTTTTAATGGATCATTTGTGTTATGGTAATGAGTAAGAAGTAGCTGTCAATTCTCTTTTTCATTGACAAGTATCAAGGTGATATGTGATTTACTCAGAGGATATTGTCCAAATGTGACTAATATACAACAAACTGTTCATAAGCAAACCTTGCCCTGGATTCCATTATGAATTCTACAGTGTGTTTGCAGGTGGCTCTGGCAACCCTGAAAAGTACAAGAATGCACTAAGCACATAAACTCATGCCTGATTATTAATTTCAGAGAGAAAGTGTCCAATGCCCTTGTTCACATTCTCCAAATCCTTAATTTCTGTCCCATTCCTGTTCCAATTTTCATGGTCTACTTCACCATTTAACTTCCATGCAAGGTGTCATATCTTGAAACTACTGTGCCCTGTGGTCATACTAAGAAAGAATGGCTAAACTGGGGCAAATTAAAATTTGAAGACTTCTAAAAACTGCTTGTTCCTTACTGCTGGCAAAACACTAGTCCCATTTGAAAACACAGGTAAAGGAACAAGAACAAAATCCTTCACCTATCAAAATTTTTCACAGTGGGGACATGGAGTAACCATTACTAGAGTTGTATCATAAGGTAAGTGTGAATGAATCATTTGTCAATTCTTATTAATGAGTCATACGCAGCCTTAGATGAACAAGAAGGAATAAACAAGTGCTTCAGAGCAGTCTGCTTAGCCAAATGGAACAGATTTTGCAGCCTCAGGCACTGGTAGTGTTCAGTAAATTATCTTTGCCCATGGACTAAATGGCACCCCTTAAAAAGTTCATTCACCTCCCATGGATGAGTAGTTTATATCAGATAACAGATTATTCACCTTCATGAACCTGCCTGCTGTTATTATCTCAAAGATTTGTCACTGTCCTTTCACTTACATTTCTGAATCAGGCTTGAGAATTGAATGGCTTCGAAAGGATAAACAGCTTTTCCTTTGCCAATCTTCTAGACATGAGTGTACATCTGGTGAAGTGCTTTATGGGAGGGGGCAAGATAGTTTAGGAATATTTTGAGGGAGAGAACACTATATTATGCTCTTGTTTGATGGAATAAATCACCAAGTTATACTGTTATCTATAGTTATATGTAATTTCACTAACATATATTTCCAGTGATTCATTCATAGGTGTAAGTGAACTTCAGTGATATGTGTGTCTAGTATTTTTCCATTTGTATTTTAAATGATCTTATATATGAGGGCGTTTTAGGTTGTGGGCACTCAGTGTCTACCAATTTTTTTTTCTTTTTTTTCCCTTTGAGGTAGAAAGTGAGTGACTGAGAGAAGTAGCGAGAGAGAGAAAGGGAGAGAGAAGAAAAAGCACTGAAGTTCCACTCCACAGCTAGCAAAATACTCCCCACTACGCCCCACCTGTAACTACTCTCATGTGATAGCTGATTAGTCAAACCTGGGTCAAGGTATATGGTGATATGTGTATTTTACTAGGTTAAACCCCTCCCAATGACCAAAGTTCGCTACTTTTGTTTATCAGATACACAGTAATACTCGTGCACGCATGCATATACTTATGTATTCATTTGTTTAATTTCCAATGAACAGATGGAAACTATCATTAGACTAATTTTACAGTTATAGAAATTGAAATGTAAAGAAAATAATTTTGGCCAGATAGTACAGCCCTTTGAACACATATGTTACCATGTGCAAGGACCAGGGTTCAAGCCCGTTTCTCACCTGCAGGAAGAAAGCTTCATGAGTAGTGAAGTAGTGCTGTAGGTGTCTCTTTATCTCTCCTACTCTTTTTAAATTTATCTTTATTCATTTATTGGACAGGGACGGTCATAAATCGAGAGCGAAGGTGGAGAGAGAGAGAAAGAGAGACAGAAAGACACCTACACCACTGTTCCACCAATCAAAAAGCTTTCCCCTTGCAGGTTACGACAGGGGCTTGAACCTGAGTCCTTGTGCATTGCAACGTGTGCTTAAAGAGGTGCACCAACATCCAGCTCCCATGCTCCCTCTCCATCTCCCTATTCCTTCTCAATATCTATCTCTATTCAATCATTAAGTTTTTTTTAAATTAACTTCCTTTTAAAAGAGGTTAATTTTGCCTGAATTTATCCAATTAACACATAGTAGAAACGGGATTCAACGTGTATTTGTCTGGTATTCACTCTTGTTTTATTATTTTTTTTCTCCTAAATGTCTGCGTATTCATTGATCTGGATGACTTTTTATATATATATATTTATTTATTTTCCCTTTTGTTGCCCTTGTTGTCTTCTATTGTTGTAGTTATTATTATTGCTGTTGTTATTTATGTCGTTGTTAGATAGGACAGAGAGAAATGGAGAGAGGAGGGGAAGATAGAGAGGAGGAGAGAAAGACAGACACCTGTAGACCTACTTCACCGCCTGTGAAGCAACGCCCCCGCAGGTGGGGAGCCGGGGACTCGAACCCGGGTCCTTGCGCTTTGTGCCACGTGCACTTAACCCGCTGCGCTACCGCCCGACTCCCGATCTGGATGACTTTTTAGGTAGAATCAGAGAAAAGATGGAGGGAAGTGAAGGAAAGACACCATAGCACTGACTCCCTCCAGTATGGATAGGGTTAGGCTGGCGGTCTCTCAAGTCCTTGCACACAAAAACTCCATAGAACATTAATATTCAAGTCAAAACTTTTAAATAGCCCTTTCCGTTTGGTGGCAGCCATTAGATAAGCCAAGAGCTGGGCTTACAAGTACATCCAGGAGCTATGGAGGAAGAAGCAGTTGGATGTGATGCTTTTTCTTCTCGGGGTGCAGTGAGGGCAGTACTTCTGTGCTTCAAAGGGCCTCCCAACCCACCTGGACAGATAAAACACACAGGCTGGGTTACAAGACCAAGCACGGTTACGTCATGTATTGGACTCATGTCCGCTATGATGTCCGCAAATGTCCACTTCCCAAAAGTGCAACGTGTGGCAAGCCTGTCCATCCTGGTGTTAGCCAGCTGAAGTTTGCATGGAGCTTTCAGTCTGCTGCAGAGGAGTGAGCTAGACGCCACTGTGGGACCCTGAAACGACTGAATTTTTCTGGGTGGGTGAGGATTCCATATTCAGGGTCTTGGAGGTTATCCTCGTTGATCCGTTCCATAATGCCATCAGAAGAAATCCCGACACTTAATGCATCACGAAACCGGTCCACAAGCACAGGATGATGCGGGGGGGAAGCCATTCATTTGCAGGCTGCAAGAGTGAGGCCTTGGAAAGGGCCGTGTGTCCCACCACACTGTTAGTGGCTCTAGTTGTGCAGCTTGGAGAAGGCACAATACTCTCTAGCTCCACCTTCACTGCTAATAAGTATTAAAAAAAAAAAAAAAAGCTTACCTAATTTAGGACAGTCAAAAAAAATTGAAACAGGTGCACTAGGTATTGATTTCTGAGATAGTGTTTTGCACCAAAGTAAAGGACTCTGGGGTGGGGAGGAGGGTTCAGGTTCTGGAACATGATGGCTGAAGAGGGCCTAGTGGGGGTAAAACTGGTGGAAAAGTGAAAAATTTTACATATGTATAAATTATGGCATTTTACTGTTGGATGTAAACCAGTAATCCCCCAATAAAGAGAGCTACTGTAGGGGGGTCACTTCACAAGTAATGAAGCAGGTCTGCAAGTGTTTACCTTTCGCTCTCTATCTCCCCCTCCTCTCTCAATTTCTCTGTGTTCTATCCAATAAAATGAGGAAAAAATAATGGACACCTGGAGCAGCGGATTTATACATGCACTGAACCCTACTGATAACACTGGAGGCAAATATATATATTTCTTTGTATCTTGCTTTACTCTAGAGTCCCAAGGTGTGAAAATGCCTAGCTGTTTTTGTTGTCATTGTTTATTTGTTTTTTCTGTGACTCTCAGTGTAAGAGTTCCTGGATAGTCAGAAAATTTAGAAATGCAGCCAAACTGAAAGGTAAGTCTTCTACAGACAATATCTTAGCAAGGAACTGATGGATTTGAAGTTGCCTTCATCAATTCCTACTTGATTTACAACTAGAAAATAAAACATAAAAGAAACTAGTTGAAAAGTCAATGTTGTGTCTGTGCACAATGGCAAACAAAGATTCATTCTCCTCTGGTGCAGTTATTCTTTTGTTCCAACTCATTTTAATTCCACAAATGTTTACAAGTTTCCATCGTCTTCATGATTCAATTTGAACTTACAAAGAAAACTAGGCTTTTAGACTTCTTTTAAAAGTAAAAACTTTGGGAGGGAGGCATAAATCCATATCAACAGGGCTCACATGTTGATTTTCAATGATGTATACCTGAAATTTATTTAAGGCTATAGTGTAATACTCAAATTGCTATCATTTTATTGAGAAAAATGTTGACTTATAGGACTGCAGTTGTCGTAGGTATACAGCTATACATCTTCCTGAAATAGCTGTCCACACACCTCTGCCTACAACACTATAGATGATTATCTCCCTAATATTCTCTTCAAATCCAAATCTACTCCCTACCACACACACACACACACACACACACACACACACACACACACACACACACACAACCCAGTCTTCATATCTGTTATAGTAAACCACAGTCCACTGAAGTCTGTGTTACCCCTTGAAGGAATACTTCAACAACAACAACAACAACAGAAACGGCTAAGGAAAAATCTGAGAGCACAGGACTTCTTGGTATGAAGCCCTAAGAAGACTCTCCAGCACTGCATGTCCTAACATGACTACCTAGCCTCTTTTCTGTGAAAGAATTATAGTTTTTAAATTGTATTTATTTATTTATTTATTTGGTAGGACACCGAGAAATTTAGAGGGTTGGGGGATAGAGAAGGAGAGAGACAGAGAGACACCAATAGCACTATTTCACTTCTCTTGAAGCTTTTCCCTGGAGGTCAGACAAGGGGCTTGACCCTGGATGCCTGTGCACTGTAATGCACACAACTAAATGATCCCTGAAATGACTGATTTTAAACACAAAATAAAATGAAATAAAAACAAGTTTATCCTACCCACGGTTTAAGTAAAAACACCCTTTCCTTTTGATAATGAACGCTTGACCATTGTACTTCAGATTCTCTGAACTTGAAAAATAGAGATTAACCTCTGTGTTTGAAATAATTTGGGCTTCAGATTTGGCAGAGTATTCTCCCTTGAACTATATGGGTTTGGACTACTCTGATTTATATGCAGATTTCTCCCCCAAGTAATGCTTCTGTCCCTCCATATTTAGGGTCTATGTTTATGTTTCAAACAACAGGAAGGGAAAAGTCAGACTTACTTAAAGTCGGTTAATGTAGCAGAGGAGCCTTATGACACCTGCACATTGTCGGTAGGAATATAAATGTTTGCATCTCCTACAGAAAATGACATGGAGGTTTCTTAGAGACTAAAAGAAAAAAAAGGCTGCTATATCATTTAGCAATATCATTTCTATATATCTAAGGAATAACAATTGTGTGTGTTGTGTGCCTGTGTATAGCACAGATGTATGTTCATTGCAATTATTTTTGTGATCACTAAGATCTAAAAAAATTCAAGTATCCAGCCACAGATAATTATATACAGAAGAGATGATAGTGTGTGTGTGTGTGTGTGTGTGTGTGTGTGTGTGTATAATGGCATTTTACTTAGCAATATGATTTTTGTCTTTTTATAGTATAAATGGAATTGAAAGAAGTCATAATAAATGAAGTAACTCAGAAGAGGAAAGATAAACAATGGATGATCTCACTCTTATGTGGACTGTAAATATATGATGTATAGGAGCAAACCTAATCAAACAAAAAATTGTTAGACTCAGATTGCTGACCTTAAATCAAATGGGGTTTTATGGGAATGTCTTCAACGACAGTTGGGGCTTTAAATTGATATCTTGAGTGGGTATGGAATGGGAACAGCAAATTGGAAGATAGTTGAAGTTGTACATAAAAAAAAAAACAGAGTTTTATAGAATCATTATATCAAGTTCTTAAAAAGTTATTTGAATATTTTCAACTGCACAAGTGCCAGCATCACAATCCTCCCTCCTTTTTTTTTTATTCCTCTCAAAGAACAGCTATACTTAAAACTTTTTCTAAGCAGCCATTCAGAGTGACATAGAAGAAAATAGGGTTATTGGAGGCAAGAGAGAGCTCACTGTGTAGAACACACACTATCATACACGAGGGCCCACCTTTTAGCCCGTTGCTACATTTTGGTAATAAGTCCTCAGTGAGGAAGCATCATGGGCAGTGGAACAGTGTTGTAGCATTTCTCTTCCTCTCTCTTTCTTTCTCTGTCTCATAGCCTCCATGTAAACAAACAAACAGCAAAACTAGACTCCACTGGAAGTGGCAAAATCATGTAGGCACAAAGCACTGGTGAAACACTTGTTACAAACAAACAAAAAAGCATTCACCTATTCACAGACAATTAAAGGCTTACAGAGAAATCAGGACTTTGTTTCTGCAGTTTGAGAGAATCTGTGAAAAGGTGCCCTAGTCAATATCAGGTGTACCAGAACTGTATCTGTGTCCAGGTGTGTGAGAGGTAGCTAGTAGGTGTTTTGTGGTGGGTGGAGAGTAGGGGATTTATGAGAAGCATCAGAAAGTTGTAATCGATTAGAGTATATCTTTAAGGTGATGGGAACTTCTGGTCTCCAGTAGATGACTTTTTCAGACATGGTGACTTTATTTGCTATTAATAATGCATTAATAATGCACTGATCAGGGGGTCGGGCGGTGGCGCAGTGGGTTGAGCACATGTGGTGCAAAGCGCAAGGACCCGCTTAAGGATCCCGGTTTGAGCCCCCGGCTCCCCACCTGCAGGGGAGTCGCTTCACAGGCGGTGAAGCAGGTCTGCAGGTGTCTGTCTTTGTCTCTCCATCTCTGTCTTCCCCTCCTCTCTCCATTTCTCTCTGTCCTATCCAACAACGAACAACATCAACAATGGCAATAATAATGACCACAACAAGGCTACAACAACAAGGGCAACAAAAGGGGGAAAAAATGGCCTCCACGAGCGGTGGATTCATGGTGCAGGCACCGAGCCCAGCAATAACCCTGGAGGAAAATAAATAAATAAATAAAAATAATGCACTGAGTAATATGCATCCATGTGCATACACACGTGTGTATGTGTGTGTGTGTGTATGCTTGCATGTGCTTGTGTGTGTAGTTTGTCTCTCTCTCTCTCTGAGATTCTTTTTAAGAATGAAGAGGTCAGAAAGAGCATAGTGGTGATGTACAAAGATTTTCATTCCTGAGGCTTCTAAGTCCCTGCTTAGTTCTCTAGCTCTACCATAAACCAGAGTTGAGCAGTGCTCTGGTCTTACACTCTTCCAGCTTTTTTCTGTATCTCTTTCATTACAATAAAATAAATAAAAATGTTCAAAAAAGATAAGGAGGGAGTCGGGCGGTAGCACAGAGGGCTAAGTGCACGTGGTGCAAAGCGCAAGAACCGGCATAAGGATTCTGGTTAGAGCCCCCGGCTCCCCACCTGCAGGGGAGTTGCTTCACAAGCGGTGAAGCAGGTCTGCAGGTGTCTGTCTTTCTCTCCCCCTCTCTGTCTCCCTCCTCTCTCCATTTCTCTCTATCTTATCTAACAATGACGATATTCACAACAACAACAATAATAACTACAATAACAATAAAAACAAGGGAAACAAAAGGGAAAATAAATAAATAAGTAAAAAATGAAATAAAAGAGATAATGGAAAGAGACCATGAATCTCTGTCAAAGAGAAGAATGAAGAATTATTTCAGTGTACCAAGAAATGAACTGGCCATATACAACTGCTCCAGCTGGGGTTAATATAGGATGATGAGAATCATGGGAATCTTCATTGACTGGACATAATAAGACTAGAATGAGTATGACTGGGATTGCTCTAAAACTACTAGGCAATATAATTTACTAGAGGAACACTGCATTTCAGTGTTTTCCCTTTAGTTTTTTATATAACTGCACAGTGAACTGGTTCTTTTCTCCTATATAAATAGAATGAGTTGAGGTTTGAAAGTGGTTATAAATTGTGTTTGTGATCACTCTTATAGCAAGACAAGAACCAAAATTAGATATTCCATTGTACTCATCCAAAACTTTCCTCTTTTATCACACCATATTGTTTATCCGAGCTAATTACTGTGTGACTTTAAGCAGATCATTTAAACACGATGACATCTGGTCATGCAGAACAAAATGAATGTAGGCAAGCATTTTACTACTGAGATGAAGAGTAAACTACTTGAAGAAAATAGTTCTCTCTCTCTCTCCTATATATATTATTCATTTTTTATTGAGGAAATTGATGCTTTACAGTAAATAGAGTTTTTAATATATGTTCAAAAATTATTAATTTTCTGAAAAACACTCAACCCCAGCCTAGCTCCCTCCTGCACCATCATTCACCAAGTACACCAGGACCTGAAAACACCCCCCCCCCCAAGTGCTGTTCTTCTTGAACATTCTGTGAAGAGGTGGAAGTGGAGCTGGGCTGTTGAAGCAAGGACTTGCTGTTGTAAGGATGGTCCTTACACTAGAAGGAGCTTGCTCCTAATGAAGATAGCAGAATGACTATTTTAAATCGCTCTTCCACCCATAGCATTGAGAAACAGACAAGTTATGAAAGTATGTACAAGATTCCCAATTGCTTCTTCCCTACTGAGAGTGCACTAGATAAAGGATCATGGTTGGTATGAGACCAGTAAAGAGAGAGAAAGAGAGCTTCTGAGTGTCCCATATAGTGAATCATATCAGTCCTCCCCATAACCTCTGAAATGTCTGTTGGGATTGATACAGGAAGCTTTATGAGTTGGAAAAAGATTACCAAAGATAAATTCCACAACACTGGTAATGAAGCAGGAAAGGGTGAAATGAAAAACCAACAAACTTAATGTCATTCCAGAATCCTTCATCTGAGTCAGCTTGGTGAAATGAAGGTCACATAGTGGTCAAGGGTAAATAATAGCTGGCTCAGAGGAAAAATGTCCCTTACATCAAACTAGTGAAGGGAGAAAGAAAAAATGTGAGATGAGCAAACATTTTTCACAGTACACAATCTCTCTTTTAATGTGCCCTAACCTTTTTTATCTATCACCTCAAGATGGAGAACGCTGTGGACTCTTTGAAAGAAGTGTGGTCCCATTCATGGTGTGCAGTGTTTGTGGAGGCATAGCCAGAGCACATTTTTTTTTTAAATCAAAATATTACATTCCCATCTGGTACCATCTGCCCACTCTCCTCCCAAATGAGAAGGTCGGACTAAAAGCAAACAAAAGTAAATAAGAACAGAAAGCCTTGGTTTTAAGACCATTTCAGATCACAAAGAGAGGAAGAGTAAGTGCATGAATATATTCATATGGGGAGGTGAGAAAGTATACCAGATTTCCATGCCTGAGGCTCCAGAAATTCCTGATTCAATTCCTAGCACTGCTCTATCCTAAACTGATCAGTAGTGTTCTGATAGCTCTTTCTCTAGTAGGTAAAAAAAATGAATATAATAATGTCACCAGTTAATATTCCTTCACGTATCCTACAGCTTTTTAAAACCTGCATCAGTTGACCATGTGTAGGAATTTTACTTGTGTTTGCCTTATTTCTCTACACTATCTGCAGCTCACCCTTCTGAGTCTGCATGTTCTTCAGTGTTTACTGGAATGGTCAACAGTAAGTAGCAAAGAGATGAAATGGATATTAAATGACTCAAGTCATAGCACACCATTCACAAGTTATGAGGTTGAAAACTAGCAGGTGAGTGTGAATGGAGTAAAACAAACTACATTTACCTAACTGGAGATGCAGAATCCTAGAGGCTGGTGTGAATTATGTTGGATATAAAAAGAGATGCAATGAAACATTGAGTGTGGTTGTGTAGTTAGTTGATTTATAAAATATCAAACATAAATACATAAATAAGGATATTTGAAGGCCAGGTAGAAGTAAAAATAATTAAACTAAACAGTTAAAGATGGAGATAATGATCAAAATGGATGTGGAATGATAGTCCAATTTGAAGTACCTTCCTGAAAAGACTAATGTATGGGCTGTCAGGTCCACCTAGAAATTGTGGAGGAACTGAAAGGCACTTATTGGGCATGGAACAAAAGAGAATGGAGTTTTCATTTTTTGTGAAAAAAAAAATAGGCATAGTGACCACAATAAGTTTGTAGAGTGTCAAACACGAAGATCTTATTTATCAAGAGACAAATAGACTTGCAGAAAACAAGCAAACATCTGTAACTCAAGTAAGCAGAATCTGAAGAATGAAGAATTTCAGAAGAAACCCTAACTGAATAGGAGAGAAGTAGAGTACACTCATTACCAAGCAGAAGGAGACCGTTTCATCAGCTGTTTTTGTGAGAAGAGAATGTTAAAAATGGTTGGTTTGTATAGATCTTAATACAGGACTATTGTTACTTTTTGTCCAGATGTTTAATGAGAGAGTGATATGATAAACCCTACAAAACTAATAAGAAGCAATGTTTTAAAAAAAAGCAATCTTTACTACTAAGCTAGAAGCATCAAATAAACTAATAGATGTGAATAATGATGATAATGGAGTTGAAACAAAAAACATTTACTTTTGTTGATTGATGTATCTATTTATCTCTTAGTATGAGTGTGAGAGAGAACCAGAGCACCCTTATGACATTATATGTGGTGCTGGGGATAAACTCAACATCTTTAATATGCAAGTCTTGTACTCTACCACTGAGCCATTTTCCCAGTGACACAATTTTTGAATAATTAGCACCAAACATTTTAGTATGTGTCAAGTAGAATCTTTTACACTGTTATAGAAACTATTTCTCCAGTATAGTGTTAATGTGTCCTTCCTGTAGTCCTGTGGTTCAATTTCTGTTTTGGAGGAATGAAGGCTTAGAGAAAATATAAGTAGCGTGTCACCATACACAGAGAAATTAAAGGAGAGTCATTATTTGAATCTTGATATCTATGTGATATATCAACATCATGACTACTAAGATGTATGGATATAGAAGTTCTACACTGAGTACTGAATGGGGATTTCAGCCTATGATGGACCTAGATTTATTAGGTACTCCAAAGTGTCCACGATAAAAAAATAAATGATCAAATACAGAGGAGATAGACTAGCGGTTATGTAAAGAGATTCTCATGCCTGAAGCTACAAGGTCTCAAGCTCAACCCTCCCCCCACACACACACCTCCACAAACTAGAATTGAAGAGTACTCTGGAAAAATAAGTGTGTAAAAGTTTTATTCCTCCTCCACATAAATGTAAACTTTAAAATATGAATGACACTACAGTTGTATATTTATCATTTTTGCCTACAACCGATACTTGCACATGGAATAAGCTTTTTCTCTGCCTTCTATATTCCATCCCTTGATATATATATATATATACCAAAATACAGGTTGATACATGATAATTTGTAGATAGTCTAGGTCATATTGATTCCTTTACACACACACACACACACACGCACACACACACACACACACACACACACACACACACCTGTATGACTACAGAATCCCAACCATATATATGATGAAGTGCTTGTATCTCTCCAATGAAGACTACAAAGAGGTATTCATTCTCCTGTCTTATTAATGTATCTCCCCATCTATACCTCAAAATCTTCCACTTTTTTGTTTGGTTTTTGTTACCAGAGAACTGCTCAGCTCTGTCTTATGGTGGTGTGGGGCATTGAACCTGAGACTTTGGAGCTTCAAGCATAAGATATAGGCTGTGTATTTGATATGCGGACTCTCTCAAAAGCCCAGACCAAGTAGATCAGAAGCAACCAATGGCACAGCTACATACAAGATACTGGGTACAATACAGCAAACCCTAACAAAAGGACTTTTCAAAGTTAACCCATTACCAAATAATGTGATGATAACATTAACTATGCATTGTATTTTTGAACCCTAAGACAGCAGGAACCTAACATCTCCACTATAAAGTCTATATTTCCCCCAGTCCTGGAACCTTAGGATAGGGCCCACTTTCCCACATGCCTCTCCCAATCCATATCAAATAATATTGCATCAGCCAAACTCAACGTAATCAATGCGAGGATTGCCACCTCAACATGCTTCAGCTCAGACTGTGTCCAGAGACTTCAGGTGTGGAATGACAACCCTTCAGCTTCATTACTCGGGTGAGACCTTTCCTTTCATAGTATTCTCTAATTCCATCCCAGGTGGTTCACTTCCTAACAAAGTCCCAAAACCTAGATATAGATCAGGTTCTGTGAGAGAGAGCATATGTTCACATGTATCCATAAACTAGGGCAAAATATATACCTGAAAGCAGAAGTACACTAGAGTTTGCAGTGAGTAACCCCCTAACACTTCCTCTCCACTATTCCAAGCTTTGGGTCCATGATTGCTCAACAATTTGTTTGGCTTTGTATGTTAACTCTCTTTTCAGCCACCAGGTTCCAGATGCCATCAGGATGCCGGCCAGGCATCCCTGGACTGAAGACCCCACCAATATGTCCTGGAGCTCCACTTCCCCAGAGACCCATCCTACTAGGGAAAGAGAGAGGCAGACTGGGAGTATGAACTGACCAGTCAACGCCCATGTTCAGCGGGGAAGCAATTACAGAAGCCAAACCTTCCACCTCTACAACCCACAACAAGCCTGGGTCCATGCTCCCAGAGGGATATGTTGGTATTCTTCGTGTTGGTTTGGTCCTCTTCCCCCTACCTCTGAGAGAAATGGTTTGGTCCTTGCTAGTTTTGTGCCCCTCTTTCTCCCTGCCCCCTATGCTAAGGACACCCAGAGTCCCAGCAGCAGCGGTGGAGAGATAATGATGGGGGAGAAACATGGTGTGGTGATTTGCCGTTCGTGAATAAAGATTAAACTGCAGCTTCTCAGCCCAGCCGTGTGTCCCCGAGTCTCAGTCTCTGTTCACCACCGCGAAGCTAGCCCGGCCTGCTGGAGCCTCCGAACATTAACAACAAATGGCACCCACGTGGACCTGACCTGCGCATCTCTCAGAAGTGAAGACAATTTGGCTACCTATGCACTATGGCCTTCTCTTCTGCTTGTGAAGAGATCTCCAAAGGCCTCTGCCCTTTCTTCATGAGACTGTTTCGCTGTTTCTGGAACATTTATCTCTGGACCACTCTGTGGTTTCTGCCCAACGCCAGCTTGCAGGAGCCCAACGCCAGCCCGCATGAGCTGGCTCTCTGCCGTGTGGCGCAGGGCATTGGGCGTGGGCTCCCTCCACACTGCTTGGCCGCTGGGAGCAGGGTAGCAGACATGGCAGGGCCATGGGGCAGGGCCACGGCAGCCTATCCTGGCTGCCACCCCGGGGCACCTCGGCCGGCGCCTTCTGCATGGCTGGCCTGCCCGCCTTCCTGCTATGAAGTCTGGACAGATCCCAGACCACCCAGAGACTGCGGGATCCCTCCCTGGCCGAGATCTCCAGCTTGGGTCTGAAGGCAGACAAGCTAGAACACGCAGAGATTCATCCAGAGATCGCAACCTACAATTCCTAGAAGTGGAGCTGCGTGGGAAGGCACCTCTGGATGGGCCCCCCCAACAACTAAGACAGCACAGCTCTAAATTCGTGTTTAAAATGACATGTCTTCGCAACAAAGGTTTCTCTCCTTGTGTATTAAAGACCATGTTTATGTGTGTGTTTAAAGTTTGGTAAACAGTAACTTTAAGGTTAAAAACGTAACTTTAAGGCTAAATTCTTACCAGGCAAAGTTAAATGAAAAAGGTTTTCAACGTAATTCCCATAAGGATAAAATTAACTTACATTTGAAGTCTGAGGTAAAAATTAGTTTAAATATCAATATATTTTAACCAAGTTGGTCTAAACAAAACCTGTGCACACCTGGGGTGTGTCTCCATCTTGAATGGATGTAACAAAAGGTTAAATAGACTTGTTGATATGTAAAACTCTTGATTACCTTCTCTATTAGAAATGGTAGATTACACAATGGCTATGCTAATGATTCTCATGCCTGAGTGTTGTTAAAAATTCGGCGGCTCTAGCTGGCCGGGCTAGCTTCACGGGCGAGTAACAGAGACGACCAGAGACATATGGCTGGGCATGGAAGTTGTATTTCTTTATTCAGGAACAATGATTCATAAACTAAGACGAACTAATCACCAAACAGAACTCTGCTGTCTCTTTGCGGTGGCGCAAGCACTCTCTCTAACTCTGCCACTCTGGAACTCTGGCGGGGTTCCTAGGGGCAGGGCCAAGCGGGCCTGCAAAACTAACCGGACTGATCCAATTCTCTTGGTGGGAGAGAACTAGAACAACCCAATGTAAAGCATACAACACCTGAGGCCTTTTTTCTTTCTATGGTTCATGTTTGCCTTTCCACATTTTATTGTTTAAACTTTTAATAGCCTTAGAATCGTGCTGGAAGAGACTTCCAATTGTGATAGAGTTATCAATTGTGGTAAACTTCTAACCTGCTACAAGTTTTGTTTCATAAGTAAGTGAATTGCAGCTGTCAAGTTCTCTACAGAAAAGCAGAATTCCAATGGCTGACATTCCCCATCGAGACAGACGTACAACAATTCACCCCCTGGCAATTCTTCAGTGGACATCTGCTTTGGACTTCTATCAGACTCACTGGTACACCTCGGACACTTTACACAAAACTAGCGGCTTCCCTTTATGCTGTTGGGTTTCTCAAAGACTGACTGCAGCCATGCCTTGGGACTCTAGACCTCACCCTCCCCCCATGTTAAAAAATGCCCGCCGAGGCAAGTAAAGCCCCCAGAGGTTAAGAAATGTATTTTTTAAGCTGATAAAGTTTTGCCCAGAGGCAAAAAATGGCCCCCTCAGGCCTTCCCTTGGCAGCACACTGGTTCTTGTTACTCGCTTACATGTTTCTCCACGTTTGTGCCAGTTTCTTTTTTGAAAATGCCTGTACGATATAGGTTTCTGTTCACCCCACACCCCTGATACTGTGGTCATTTAGTTAAAAAGAAAAGGGGGAATATGTTGGTATTCTTCATGTTGGTTTGGTCCTCTTCCCCCTACCTCTGAGAGAAATGGTTTGGTCCTTGCTAGTTTCGCACCCCTCTTTCTCCCCGCCCCATATGCTAAGGACGGGCAGAGTCCCAGCAGCAGCAGCAGAGAGAAAATGATGGGGGAGAAACATGGTGTGGTGATTTGCCCATTCATGAATAAAGATTAAACTGCAGCTTCTCAGTTCATCCGTGTGTCCTCGAGTCTGTCTCTGTCTACCACCGCGACGCTAGCCTGGCCAGCTGGAGCCCTTGAACTTTAACAACAGGATAGAGAATGGGAAAGCAGAATAGATAATGGGAAAGCTATCAGGGGAGGGGATGGGATATGGAGAGTGTGTGGTGGGAAATGTGTGGAGTTGTACCCCTCCTACCCTATGGTTTTGTTAATTTATCCTTTCTTAAATAAAAAATAAATTTAAAAAAGTCTCTTTGCATGATCATTATGCTTTCTAACCCCGCCTAATTCTCCACTTTTTCCACTCTGCTTTGTGTTTTCATTGTTTTTTTTCTTCTTCCCATGTAGTGTATTGAAAAACACATCTACCAGATATTATCCTAGACACTGAGAATGGAAGTATAAACAAACTAGACCATTGGCACATTCCACTGTCAATTGATATAAAAGACAAAGACCAATACACAAATACCATTTCAGAGAACAAAAACTCTGAAAATAAAAGGCAATGCCTTTTTCACTCAACTCTTCATTATTATCGCTGCTACTTGGTATTTATTTCTATCATCAGAAATAGGACTTGCATTAAGGCTCCTAGTTCGAGACCCCATCTCCCCACCTGCTGTGGAGTAGCTTCACAAGGGGTAAAGTGTGTCTGCAGATGTCTATCTTTCTCTCACCCTCTGTCTTCCCTTCCTCTCTCCATTTTTTTCTGTCCTATCCAACAACAATGACGTCAGTAACTACAACAATAAAACAAGGGCAACAAAAAGAAATAAAGAAATATTTTTTTAAATGACTAAAGTAATGGGCCTCTTGAAATATACCTAAAATGGAGTTCCTATCTTTTTCCCACACCAAAGCCCTTAGTTCCATCTGCTCTATTCTTACCTGTAGGTTTCTGATTATTAAATGATTTGTTCTGCTTTATATCTTAATACTTTTTAGCCACCAAGTTGTAGATATTATCATGATGCCATCCTGACGTCCCTGAACAGAGGACCTCACCAATGAGTCCTGCAACCTCACCTTGCTAGAGTCTTATCCCACCAGTGAAAGATAGAGACAGGCTGGGGGTATGCATCTACCTGTCAATATCCATGTTCAACAGAGAAGCAATTCCAGAGACCATAGCTCCCACCTTCTGCACCCCATAAAAAATTTTGCTCTATACCCCTACAGGGATAAAGAACATGAACACTTCCAGTGGATGGGATGGGATATGAAACTCTGGTGATAAGAGCTATGTGAAATTCTATCTTTTTTATCCTATAAACTTGTTAATCATTATTAAATTATTAACAAAATAGAACCTAAAAATTGATCTGAGCATAAAAGGATGAAAACATGTAGAATGTAATAGGACAAAACTCATAGTTCAGCAAATGCAGCAGAGTAGGAGACATACTAAACTCTCCTCGAAAAAGAAAACAAAGGTATGTGCATAATGGAATACTGAAACTAAACACCATGAGCTGGGGAATAGTCATTGCACAGCGGGGAAGGGGGAGACTTCAGGCTAGGGTAAGGTGACTTATGAGTAGCAGGTAAAATGGGGAAGAGGAACATGGATCCCTGTTTTGTAAATCTGATGAATAGTAATAAGACAGTTCAGACGATTTATGCAGAGATGAAAAGTATGTTTTCTGTGTTGGATAAATCTTTTATTTACAAACAGACACAATGTGTCCAAAGGAAAAAGAATATTTAAATATGAAGGACTGTAAAGGGAATAAGATAGCAAGGGGGCAAACCTTAAGATTGTTGATAACTTGGATATCTGTAAAATACTTTCTCTACCAGAGACTTGGGAAGGAAATAAAAATGTATACTGTCATGGTTATGTTTAAGGCCATCAGCAAAGGAAATTAGGAAGAATGAGCAGCTTCCATCCTCTGTCTCTGAAAATGGTAAGCTCAGAGGCTGAGCTTTGGGAAAAACTTATCTAAAAGGAATTCTTTTTCAATTACATTATTTAATGGTTATGCAGCAATTTTTCTGACTCTCTGTCTTCAATATAGAAATAATATACTTCATGGAATAACCCTCATCAAACTGTTTTATGTATAGATATGCATATCTATATAATGAAACTAAAACTATTACTAAAACATGGTACTATGCCTATACTGTGATAGACCTGATATTATATTAACACCCCTCAACTCTGTTTTCATCTCTATATAACATCTCACAGCAGTTTGTACTTAGAGAGTAAGCATGGATTCTAATTTTAGCTCTGTTCCTGAAGTCTCTGTCCTTGAAACCAAAACATACTGTGCATTTGGCATTGATAAGACTCAACATTATTAAGAGGACATAGATAACAGATTCGTAATACCCTTTGGGTTTGATTTTTGGCAACCTGCTATTTCATATGGTACAAATAATCATAAGACTAAGCAGTATACACTTATAATTTTATAGCAATTGCTCACATAGTCTTTGCCAGATTCCCATAATAACTTTACATATAATTAGTATATAATCGGCAGGCATAAATAATGCTCTAATTAGTCTGTAATCTTTAATTATAGTATCCCTGCCAGAAAGGTTGTTGTATGTGTAAATGTATGTATATGTGCACTGAGGCAGTTTCAAGAAATACAGTCTTTTAAATAAAGAAAATAGAAAGGATTGTGTAAAGTATTTTTAGTGCCATTGAAAAATAAGAAGACTTATATGAAACGTGTTGACTGATTTGCTGTGTTTCAGATTATGCACAATAATGGTGCACCACCCCACCACGAACGTCAGGGAGCCTGACATGGTCATCTCCTCTGGACCTGCATTCAGACTTCGAGGAAGCTGGGCAGGAGGACAAGAATGGGTCGATGCATTCTCCCCCCATTATTGCTACAAATAATTATACTGTCACAATAGATTAATAGTGCTTTGGCAGTGCCTGGTGGAATGGAGAATCAGAAGCACCCCCTCTCCCTTACACAGGGGCATATTTGAAAGTTACATTATGAAAGTGGGGAAGGTGGGTCAACATAGACAGACAAAAGAAGTCATGTTATGACTTGCCCCTCAAAGAAAGAATGCAGAGATTGAGGCCTCCCTGGTACAAGTTGACGTATTGAAACAAAGAAAGATTAATAGTTAAACTGTACCAGACCTAGATAAGCAGTGGTCCATGACTAGGCAAAGATCCGTTTGCCCCCCATAGAAGATTAATGATAGAAAGATAGAAATAGCCCTCCACAAAAGTCAAAAACAATTCTGGGTATGACCTCCCCTGAGAACAGGGTGATACTAAGCATTGTACCATTCTTTACAGTAATAGGGGAGTAACATGTATCCTACCAAAGCCACAAGACTAAGCTGGTTGTTTAGGCAACCTAAATGTAAGCTGAAAAAAGTATAAAAGCTAATGCAGTTTCACTATTAAACTGAGTACGGATTCACCCTCCAATAGAGAGTGCGGTGTCTATCTGTTCTCCATCGCGCCGACTCCTGGCCCATAGGGGAGGTTGTCTTCGAGACCCCTGACCCTCCTGCTGCTCATCCACTGTGGTGGTTCGCAGCACAATGGCTCTGTTTACACAATGGCAATAGTAAATTGTTAGATACCAGATATGAAAGAAATTGTAGCCTCTGGTTGTTTGGTGTTAATATTAAAATTAGAAGATAGAAATAACATCACCATATAAATTTTTCAGTTTATTTTCCATATATATATATGAAATTTATGAGTGAATTTAGATAAATATAAAAATTGAAATTTAATTTTAATTAAAGCTTTTCAGGGGTTAACAGTAGATAGCATAATGGTTATGCAAACAGACTCATGTCTGAGGCTCCAAAGCCCCAGGTTCAAGCCCCCACACCAGCATAAGCCAGAACTGAAGAGTGCTCTGGTTAAAAGAAAAAGTTTTAAGAATGAAATTATATATATATTTATGACACTCCCATGTAAAAATATGAATCCCTGGCGGGGCAGGGAGGTAACACAACAGTTAGGCAAAAAGATTTCCAAGCTTAAGGTGTCAAGGTCCCAAGTTGAATCACTAGTGGTACAATAATTCAGAACTAAAAAGTATAATCATAAAAAAAAACAACCAAATAAACACAAATCCTTATTGACCATTTGGAAGTAAAATGTTTAGGACATATTGACCTAAACAAACAAGAAATGAATGCTGGTTACTGGAGTAATTTTTCAAGAAGAATGAATTCAGTGGCTTAGTAGAGGAGGACAGAAGGGCAACTAAACAGTGTGGACAGAACTATTTTCTTTTGTACTGAAAACATTATTGAAGGAAATACAGGATAAAACAAATTTTCTCATCTTACTTTAAAGTCCAAAACTGTTGTCAATTAATAAAGTCTGAGATATGAAAGTCTAGAGATAAACGGGGTTGAGAACAAATTGTATGTGCCAATGTAAAGTTGAACTTCCTGGAAAGAACTAGGGAATGACATCAGAAAAACACAATATGATTAAGGTCGAGACAGTGTTAGGTTAATCCTAGACTGTTGGATTGACTGTAGGATTTGATCAGAAAAAGAACTTTTATTCCTGAACCATCGTCTGTTCACTCAAAGAATGATTTTAAGGAGACCGCATTTTATTCAATTTCTTATTGATCTGCCTTTTATATGCTTGGGATCATTGTTGCATGCGCTTATTTTGTTTGTTTGTTTAAATTTTTTCTTGTTTTCATACGCATTTTTCACTTGAAAATATAAATGTCACTTATTTCAAAGTTTAGTTTTCAACAATAACTTTAGATGTATTAGCCATGAACATAGGCATGAAAAATGATCATTATGGAGAAATCAAACAACAGAAGGTAGAGGGACTGTGCTAAGAATCTCACATTAGAAAAGGATTCTCTATTCTAAGAGATGGCAGGACCAGGCAGAAAAATAGCTCACTTGGATAGTGTGCTGCTCTGTCATGCATGTAATATAGGCTTGAGACCAGCTTCCACCATACGCAAGAACATTGTGGTTCCATAGTCTCTCTCTGTTTCTGTTTCTTTCTCTCTCTCTCCCTTCTGTGTCTCTATTTATAAATAATAATAATAATAATAAACTAACAAAGAACCTCATTCTGGCAGGTAGACTCATGTACCAGACTGTATTTGATAAAAATAGATATACATCAACTCAACTAAATTAAAAGACATCTCACTACAGGAAAGTTCATATGTAGACTTTGTTTCAGTATTAGCAAAGTCATGGGACTCCATTGATGTCCTTTCTGTCTATTCTATTCTATTCTTTTTTTTTTTTCTAGAAAAGCTGTATGGATGATTTAATAGTGGCTCACAAGTTTATAAGTTTGCATCCCACACCTAACACTGAAGTTCTGTTCCCCAACCCCAACAATAAACATCACAGTTCTCAGAAAGCATTAGGACAGTTTGGCTTCTCATCTCTTCCCCATTTGTCTTCTCCTTGTGTGTCAGTTCTCTAAATTCCACATATGAGTTAGATCATCCTGTAGTAGAAATTCTTTCTTTTTTTAAAATTTTTATTTATATAAAGGAAACACTGACAAAAACCATAGGATAAGAGGGGTACAACTCCACACAATTCTCACCAGAACTCTGTATCCAATCCCCTACCCTGACAGCCTTCCTATTCTTTATCCCTCTGGGTGTATGGAGGCGGGGTCATTACGGGATGCAGAAGGTGGAAGGTCTGGCTTCTATAATTTTTTTCCCTGTTAAACATGGCCATTGGAAGGTCAATCCATACTCCCACTCTGTCTCTATTTCCTTAGTCAGGCAGGGCTCTGGGGAAGTGAAGCTCCAGGACACAATGGTAAAGTCATCTGCTCAGGGAAGTCCTGTTGGCATCATGTTAGCTGGAACCTGGTGGCTGACAAAAGAGTTAACATATAAAGCCAAACAACTTAGTCATGATTAGCAATATTTTTGATACTCTGTTGTATCCTGTTGGATAGGATCTTGTTTAATATTTTGGCATCTATGTTCATCAAAGATATTGGTCTCTAGTTTTCCTTTTTTGTTATGTCCTTATCTGCTTTTGGTATCAGGGTGATGTTGGCTTCATAGAAGGTGGAAGGGAGTGTTCCTATTTCTTCAGTCTTGTGGAAGAGCTTTCAAAGTATAGGTATTAACTGTTACCTAAAGGTTTTGTAGAATTCATTTGTAAAGCCATCTGGACTTTTGTTGTTGGTAATATTATTAATAACTGTTTCAATGTATTTGTCTGTAATCGGTTCATTTAGGTTTTTTAGTTCTTCTTGGTTCAGTTTTGGAAGGGTATATGTTTATAGGAATTTTTCCATTTCTTCCAGATTCTCTATCTTGGTGGAATATAGTTCTTCATAAATGTTTAACATGATTTTCTGGATTTCTGTGGTGTCAATTGTGATATATCCTCCATCACTTATAATTCTATTTATTTGAGTCTTTTTTTTTCTAGTGATTACGGATAAGGGTTTGACAATTTTGTTTAATTTTTCAAAGAACCAAAATTTGGCTTCATTGATTTTTGTATGGTTCTCTTAATTTCGATGTTGTTTATTTCTACTTTAATTTAGTGATTTTTGTTCTTCTTGTTGGTTTAGGGTTCTTTTGTTCCTGCTAAGTCCTTAAGGCATACAGGAAGGTTGGTTTCTTTGAGCTTTTTCTTCTTCTCTAATATGTGCTTGTACGGCTATGACTTTCCCTTTCAGTACTGCTTTAGCGTCCCAAATATATTCATAGATTGTGTCATCATTTTCATTTGTTTCCAGGAATGTTTTTGTGGTCTAACCTGTGGTCTATCTTTAAGGATGTGCTGTGTGTATTTGAAACATATATGTATTCCAGTTTTGGGTATGAAGAACTCTGAAAATGTCCAGGAGCTCTAGTCTGTCCATTTCTTTGTTTAATTCTCTTGTTTGTTTAATTCTCTTGTTTCTTTGTTGATTATCTGCTTCATTGATCTAAGAGTGGGGTGGTGAAGTCTCTCATTATTATTGTATAACGATTGATGTATTTTTGTAGTTCTTTCAGTAGGTGTTTGATGTATATAGATGGGCCTTCATGTACATAGATGTAAATAATTGTTAAACCTTCTTCACTGATTGATCTTCTATCTTGCCTATCATTTATTACTTTCTATTGTGACAGAGATGAGAATGGCTGTTCCTGCCTTATTTTGTGGTACATTAGCCTGTATGCACCCAATGAAGGCCCATCTATATACATCAAGCACCTACTGAAAGAACTACAAAAATACATCAATCATTATACTCTTTATAACAAGAGTTACTGATTCAGTTGCATTAATCTACCTACTATTTTGAGATCTTGGGAAAGGTGACTGAGTGTTAGTTATGGGTAAAACTTGCGCTGGTGTTTCGGAACTTATGCTGAGCATGTTGCAGTGGTGTTAATGTCTATTGTGATTTTTCTATTTTCAAATACGTCCATCCCCCAGAGACAATTATTAATTCAGTCCACATTGACACCTCTTGATGACTGCAACATACACACTCTCCAAACCAGTACATTTAGATTTTAAAGTGTATTAACTCATTTATGGAACTTGTACCCTGTTTTTAAACATCTTGATTTTTAGTTCACTTTGTGTCAAGAGCTAAAACTGTGAGCCTAACTTTCTCTTATTGGTGGGTAATACCTGAAAATAAAGATTTTATTTTCAAGCTCACTTCTTAAAAGTCATAAAAACAGTCACATGAGGAAAAAAAGAGACAAAGAGAGAGAAAATATAGAGCAAATTTATTTTTATGGCACCAGGTGGTGGCACACCTGGCTGAGTGCACATATTATTACCATGTACAAGAAGCCAAGTTCGAGTCCCCTGCAGGAGGAAATCTCTGAGAGTGGTGAAGCAGTAGAGCAAATGTCTATCTTGCCTCTCTCCCTCTTCTCTCCCTCTCTACTCCCCCTTATCTTCTTGATTTTTGGCTGTCTCTATCCACTAAATAAAGATAACAACACATTAAACAAAAACAAAACATTTGTATTAGATATGATCTATTGAAATAGACCCAAGGACTCTAAAGAGGAAAGATGAAATGGAGTCAAGAAGGAATGAGGCTAAGGGAAGAGGACAAGGTAGTGGGCACTGTGGTACATGAGGGGGAAGCTGAACTATACACTTGTGACATTAGTCTTAAATATCAATTTTTTCTAATAAAGTCACCTTTGAATAAATGGAACTTTGGATACAACTTTGATTCTAAGAATCTCAGTATCCTCAATCATAAAATATTGCAAGATGCCACCCATGCATGATCACTGTGAAGGGCATAAGTAATCAATGTAACATGACTTGGGTTCAGCAGTAGCTCACCTGGTTGAGCGCACATGTTACAATGTACAAGGACCTGGATTGAAGCCCCTGGCCCCCACCTGCAGGGGTAAAGTTTTGCGAGTGGTAAAGCAGAACTGTAGGTGTCTGTCTGTTTCTCCCCCTATTTATCTCACCATTCCTTCTTAATTTCTGACTGTATCTACCCAGTAATAGAGATAATAAAACATTTTTTAAAATAAATAAATGAAATAAATTGATTAAGTGTCACCTGCTGGTTTTTCTCAGAAAAGTATCCTGGTGAATAAAACAATCTGTGAAAATAAGGATACGTTTTTAAAAAACCTGAATCTTTTATTCCCATATTTAGTTGTTTGATACAGTGCTTTATTTCTCTTGATAGCATACTTTGACACATAGTGAATGTCTAATAAATTTGATTTATTGAATTATGTAGATGTGTGAGGATGAGATGAAACATCTCTGTTTTTTATGAGGGTCTGATTAGTTATGAAAGAGTCAGATACAAATTGGATATAACACCAATGGCATTAAGAATAGCAAGAAACTTGCATCTGTTAGGGTTATGATTTTGTAAGGAATAAGATCAGTAAGTTCTATTGTTTAATAGAAAGAATACTGGTTCCTTGAGTCAATTATATGGAAACTTCTTTCAGACTAAATTTTTATTCTAAAAATAACTTCAAAGTAAGTAAGTAAGTGTTTTCCTCTCATAATTTTAGGATAAATTGTTCTATAATTTTAGTAGAGAGAAGCATTACTTGTTCTACAATCAGGAAAAGTTTAAATTGAAGAAGGCTATATTGGATATTTCTCAGTTTGAACAAAAGATCTTGCAGAATATAGCAAGGGATTAAATCACTTGCAAGGGTGTCTGCTTTGCCATGCACATGACCAAGTTCAAGTTCTGCTCTCACTGCTTTAGAAAGTGATTCGTTGTCGGGAAATTGTGAGGATGTGGTAGAGCCTGAGGAATGTGTCTATCCTGTCAGTCTCTTTCTCTCTACTAAGAAGTTGAGCAAGAAGGGGCAGGAGTAACCCCAAAGGTTTTCCCGGTCTTATCAGACTCCCTGCCTCACAAAACACCCTGCATTCTTGATACTATGCCCATTAGATTAAAAATAAAGGGGGAGATGTCAGGAAATTGTGAGGATGTGGTTGAGCTCAGAAGGGCTCACAAAGCACCCTAAATTCCTGATAATATGCACTATCTAATCATTATTTTGTCTGAAAGATCCCCACCCATTCCATTCCTTTGATCTGTCTTCTTTCTACCCTCAAGACCCTCCCTGCCTTCCGGGTAGTAATCTTACCAGTTAAAATCATTGTAACAGTTGCTAAGGAAGTTTCTACCTTCCCACCACCCTTTTGCCTTTCTCGACCCCTTTCCTAGCCATTTCCATTTCTGACTTGGCACTTCCGGGTCTGCCCTTTAAAAGCCTTGCCTCTCAATAAAGATTTGCATTGCCTTGCTGCCACATGTTTGGTTCCTGAGTCATCTGTCTCACGTCACTGAGTGAGTAGTAGCCCAGGCTGGCTCTGGTCAGTCGAGTTCTCTCCAACCCAGAGAGTACGCGCCTGGGAAGAGGCACTCCCATGCTAGCCCAGCAATTCATTGTTGTATCTTTCCCTGTATCTCCTATGCCTTTTTTTCTACATAAAAAATCTGGCCATGAGTAGGGCTGTCCCAATGAGAACTAAACAAATAAATCAACAAAAAAAGGAACTACATTATTTTCCACTATGTGGTGGAGAAATTTGATTGGACTATAAGAAGAAAATAGGAGTCTTAGATAAAGACTAAGAGTTAGGGAGTCGGGCTGTAGCGCAGCGGGTTAAGCACAGGTGGTGCAAAGCACAAGGACTGGCATAAAGATCCCGGTTCGAACCCCGGCTCCCCACCTGCAGGGGAGTCGCTTCACAGGCGGTGAAGCACGTCTGCAGGTGTCTGTCTTTCTCTCCTCCTCTCTGTCTTCCCCTCCTCTCTCCATTTCTCTCTGTCCTATCCAACAACGACAACAACAATAATAACTACAACAATAAAAAAACAACAAGGGCAACAAAAGGGAATAAATAAATAAAATAAATATTTTAAAAAAAGACTAAGAGTTAGCTAGACAGGAGCTCAGAAAAGTGGTAGAGGAAGTAGCACTCCTTTTAAATACCTGTACTTAAATGAGATTGATTAAACAAAAGTCATTGGATTCCTCTAAATTAATGAAAATTACATTGTATTCAGGTTAGGCAATGAAGGAGCTATTCAGAAGATTATTCTGTTGTAACCTGAGAAGTAGAAAGCAAGAGATAATGTCTGAACAGTGATTTTATTCTAAGAGTCATAAGTTGGTAACCTGAATACTTGGCCCTTTATCCTAGGAAAACATTGAGAGACAAACCTAGCAGAAAAGAAAGAAAAATTAAAGCCACAATGAGATACTGCTTCATATATTTGAGAATGGCCTTCGTCAACAAAACAGAAGGGGATAAATGTTGGAAAGGATATGGAGAGAAAGGAACTCTATTACATTGCTGGTGGGAATGCAGATTGAAAGACATTTCTGTACGAAGACACGTTTCCTAAGGGTAACTTGGAACGCCATTGGTAGTAGCTTTGCATTTTATACTTTGTCAAGAGATATATGGCATCATTAAGAGGTTACATGGATTTTATAAATTGCATAGAAATTAAATAAGGTTAAAGTATATTCCATTGACTTATTGCTTCATTCTCTTGCCATTGTTAGGCACTCACCAATACAAACTCGTGATTCCTTATAAAATGACATTTTGGGGGCCTGGTGGTGGCACACCTGGTTGAGCACACATGTTACAATGTGAAGGACCCAGGTTCCAGTCTCCAGTCCCCACTTGCAGGGGTAAAAGCTTCACGAGTGGTGAAGCAATGCTGCTGGGTCTCTCTGTCATTCTTCCTCTCTAACCCCCTTTCCCGATTTCTGGCTGTCTCTATCCAATAGATAAAAATAGTAAAAAAAAAAAAAATATTAAATGACATTTTGTAGATTACAACATTAAGGGAAAGTGAGCCTCTGACAAAATTTATTCAAGACTTAATTTTCATAAAGTCATTTCTAGATGGATGAAAGGAGTTAGGAAAGCAAATCAGTTTGTCTGAAGCCATTAAAAAATAGAGCAAGAAAGGAAAAAGAAGGACATAAAGTAAAGAAACAGGATAAATTAAAAGTTTCCAACTTAGAACCAGATGGTTCCTAAGAATAAAAGGGATAAAACGACTTAGAGAGAATTTTCTGTAAGGCAAAGTTAGGCCTTCTCAAAAATTCTCAGCTCAGTAAGTGCAAATTAAATGTAAAAATAGACATTTTTCATAACATCCCCTATGTAATCTTGTATATTTCAAACTTCAGAGGAAAATTGGATAAAATTGAGTGGAACTGTCAAAATGTACAGGCCTAATCTCATGCAGCCATCAATAAAACAGAGGGTTTACTGCTTGGAGTTCAACCACTTCTTTTTTTGCCATAAAAAAAATTTTTTTTTTCCATTGCTCTTCTCACATACCTTTCTTGTTAGACTCAGAATATTTTGCTGTCAGGGACTATGCTCACTTCCGAATATCCACATGCCTAAGTGAATGCCAATGGAGTTTCTTATTTTTCTCATCTTTTAAATCCAAATTCTCCTTTTCCATTATTTGCTATGTAATCTAGAATGAGGTATCTACTCTCTTTACCTTGCTTCATTTAGTTTCCATATCTGGGTTGAAAAAAATAATGATCATCACTTATTATTATTTTTTTTACAAAGCTTTGATTATAAAGGACATGGAAACAATAATTCAAAGGGACATAAACACCCCTGTGTTTACAGCTGCGCTACTCACAGTAACCAAAGAGTGGAATCACCCTAAATGTCAGAGGACTGAATAAAGAAGTTATATAATCCATGGGATACTCCTCTGAAATAATAATAATAGTAATAATAATAATGTCTGGGAGATGGTGCAGTGGATAAAACATTGGACTCTCAAGCATAAGGTACCAAGTTCAATCCCCAGCAGCATATACAACAGAGTGATGTCTGGTTCTTTCTCTCTCCTCCTATATTTCTTTTTTTTTCTTTTTTATATAAATATTTTATTGATTTCTTTTTTTAAATAATTTATTTCTCTATTGGGGAATTAATGCTTTACATTCAACAGTAAATACAATAGTTTGTACATGCATAACATTCCCCAGATCCCCATTTAACAATACAACCCCCACTATGTCATTCATCATCTTCCATGGACCTGTATTCTCCCCATCCACCCACCCACCCCAGAGTCTTTTACTTTGGTGCAATACTCCAAAGTATGTCTCAAAGTTATGGCATGATGTCTAACTCTGTGTCAAAATATAGACTCACAGCATAGAGTGGAAGGATAGTCACTGTTGAATAAGAAACTTTCTAAGAATTTATATATATATATATATATATATATATATATATATATATATTTTTTTTTTTTTAATTTAAGAAAGGATTAATTAACAAAACCATAAGGTAGGAGGGGTACAACTCCACACAATTCCCACCACCCAATCTCCATAACCCACCCCCTCCCCTGATAGCTTTCCCATTCTCTATCCCTCTGGGAGCATGGACCCAGGGTCATTGTGGGTTGCAGAAGGTAGAAAGTCTGGCTTCTGTAATTGCTTCCCCGCTGAACATGGACAAAGATTTTATATTCTATCTGTAGGGAAACATATATTTAGAATTAGCCTGTGCAATGGAATGTGCTTTAAAATGAGATGTGGAATTCAAAATTCTTATCACTTGCTAGCTCTGAGATCTTAGCATATTACTCAAAGCATCTGTGCTTCATGATAATCTTTTCATTTTTTTCTTTTTCTTTCTTTCTTTCTTTTTTTTTTTTAAAGCACTGCCCAACTCTGGCTTACGGTGGTGTGGGGGACTGAACTTGGGACCTCAATGTCTCAGGCATAATAGTCTGCATAACCATTATGCTGTCTCTCCAACCCTCATGATAATCTTAATACACTGGTTTCATAGTACTTATTTCAGAGAGAAGTTGTCAAGATTACCTTGATTAAGAACTTGATGACCTCACTCATAGGTGGAACTTGGGCTACTGAGACAGAAAGAGAGAACACATATTTATACACTTTTCCCATATTTGAGAGCTACTCTCTTCCATGATCCAGCTTTCTAGTTCTTTTTTCTAATTATGATACAATCTCCCCAGACAATACCTTGGGTCCACCTGCATGTTAACTGTCAGGCTCAGGCAAAAAATGAGTAAAGTCATGGGCCCCTTGGAATAGACCTAAAATAGACCTACTAGCTTTTTCCAAAATGGAAACCCAAAACTTTTATGTGCAGTATTCTTGCCTTTAGGTTCCTGATTATTTCACAATTTCTTATTTATATCTTAATGCTTTTTCAGCCACCAGGTTCCAGATACTACCATGATGCCAACCTGACTTCCCAATGTGTCCTGGAGCTCTGTCTCCCCAGAGCCCTGCCCCATCAGGGAGAAATAGAGACAGGCTGGGCATATGGATCAACTTGCCCATGCCCATGTTTGGCAGGAAAGCAATTACAGACACCAGGCTTTCCACCTTCTGCATCCCACAATAACCTTGGGTCCATACTCCCAGGGGGATACGGAATAGGGAAGCTATCAGGGGATGGGATGGGAAGGGAAAGGGAGATCCAGTGGTGGGAATTTTGTGGAATTGCCCCCCTATTATCCTGTGTTCTTGTCAATATTTCCATTTTATTATTATTTTTAAAGAAAAACAACAAAAAAAGAAAAAACACAATGTAAAACTTGGAATAGGGGCAGTATACTGCACAGAAGCAAAGGACTCTGGGGAAAGTGGGAGAAAGGCTTGGAGGTGGGGTGTTCAGGGTCCTAAGTCAGGGATGAGAATGTATTGCAGACACCCATCACACGGAGCTGGAGATTGGACTTGTGTGTCAATAATTGAGCTATAAACAATGAATCCCCCTCCCCAATAAAAAGGAAAGAATAAAGTTTGTGATAGTGTATGTTAAGTATAGATGAAGACATATCTTAAAACAATGGGACGAGGGAGACAGTACATTGGTTATACAAACCACTCTCACATCTGAAGCTATGACATCCCAGGTTCAACCCTGGATACAATCATAAACTGAAGTTGAGCGGTGTGCCAACACAAGTAATAAGAACAACACAAAGAATAACATTAATGAATGAAAACAAAACATAGGCATGAGGAAAATTGCTAGGCTAGTTTTACACTAAATAAACAAATTTGTGTTTGGATTTGAATTCCTACTTTGGAGCATAGTTAAAAGGTTGAACAAGAGCAGATCTACTATATAATAAACACAATATATTTGCTGAATGTCTGGCAGAGTGACTGCATATTCTTTCTGCCAAAACTGTTAGACCCAGAGTCTAGTGACAGCAATAATCAGGGGCTCATCCCTAAACAGACACAAGAAAAATATAAAACAAGTTGAGGCATTATGCTAGGCTTGTTCTTGGAGAGTGTGACACGAAGCATTTTCCCATGTCTGCCTTGTTCTTGCAAGGATTTTGTTGTCCCCAAGACTCAGTTCAACCCAGCAACAAAGCAGAAAGGTCCTTGTAGCATGGACTTGGTGGCAAGATTTTACTTTCTCTGTATTTCCTTTACGCCTCCTGCAGATTGGTTGACTTTTATATTGCTAAAATCTCTAATAGTGCTTCACATTTCCTGAGCATTTCAAATTTCTTTGACTTACGATGAATGGATATATTTTCAGGGTGTAGACTTCTGGAAAAGTGAATATTTTTCCTCCAAGATACTCATAAGAAATCTATGTACAACTCTTTCTTTCTTTCTTTCTTTCTTTCTTTCTTTCTTTCTTTCTTTCTTTCTTTCTTTGCCTCCAGGGTTATAGCTGGGGCTTGGTGCCTGCACCATGAATCCTCCTCCTGGAGGCTATTTTTTTCCCCTTTTGTTGCCCTTGTTGTTTTAGCCCTGTGGTTCTTATTATTGTTATTGATGTCGTGGTTGGATAGGACAGAGAGAAATGGAGAAAGGAGCAGAGACAGAGACAGGGAAGAAAAGACAGACACCTGCAGACCTGCTTCACCACCTGTGAAGCAACTCCCCTGCAGGTGGGAAGTCAGGGGCTCGAACCGGGATCTCTACGCCAGTCCTTAGCTCTGTGCCACCTATGCTCAACCCACTGCGCTACTGCCCTATCCCCTGTAGATCTCTTTCTATCTCAACATGCAGTTAGTGTCTCTGCGCCTCAGAGCACATGTACTTTTTCCCTCTTCTCTTTACTTTTTTTTTTTTACGTTTTATTTATTTATTTATTGGCTAGAAACAGCCAAAAATCTAGAGGAGGAGAGGGTAATAGAAAATGGAGAGAGACAGAGAGACACTTGCAGTCCCACTTCACCACTAGCAAAGCTTTCCCCTTGCAGGTGGGGACCGAAGGCTCGAACCTGGGTCCTTGCACATTGCAACACGTGCTCTCAACCAGATGTGCCATCAAGCGCCCCCTCCTCTGCCCTTCTCTATATCTCTATATCTCAGACATGAGCACCTCTTTCCCATTTTCTCAGCACCAAGAACTTTGTGCAGCCCATGAAAGACATTCTTAAGACAGGACATTCATAAAATTGAAATTCTAATACAGTATTGAGCACAGAGAATTGTAAATGTATGTATTAATCTAAACATGTTTCCTCATCAGACTATAAATTAATCAACAATAGGGAAATGTGTTAATTAATGTGGTATCCTTAATTTGCTTCTGACTTGCTTATTTATTCACTGATAGCATGATAACTACCATGCCCTGAATTATAACTCCCATCTGCATGGACTGCCTATTGATTTCTTTTTACACTAATGTATTAATCACAGTCACCAAAATACCACCATCATCTTTTCACCAAATTGCCATCTACAGATCAATTATTACTTAGAGTCCCATTGTAAATACTTTGAAATTAAAAATATGAGGTTGAAATCCTGACTTAGTAGCTACTGTCTACATAATGCCAGACAATTTTATAAATTGGACATATGTATGCCAGCTCATGGATGTTTTAAGAGTGGTTATGTCAGAATGGAGCTGCAAATGACTAGTACAATGCTAAAGACAGAATAAAGGGCAAATGCCTGACATTGTCTTTTCTTTTTTCTTAGCAAATGCTCTTTGTTCAAAGAAGTGCTTTAACTGTCTTTTTACAGTAACAGACTTGAACAGCAAATATTTCTTTCTTTCTTTTTTTTTTTGCCTCCAGGTTTATCACTGGGGCTCAGTGTCTGCACTACAAATCCATTGCTCCTGGAGGCCATTTTCTTCCCACTTGTGTTGACCTTGTTATTGTTGTTATTGCTGTTGGATAGGACAGAGAGAAATGAAGAGAGGGGAAGACAGAGAGGAGGGAGAGAAAGTTAGACATCTGCAGACCTTGTGAAGCGATGCCCCCCCTGCAGCTGGGGAGCCGAGGGCTCCAGCCAGGATCATTGAGCCGATCCTTGTCCTTGGCAGCAGTGTGGCTTAACCCACTTCCCTACTGCCTGGCCCCGCAAATACGTCTCTATGGTCACGAGGCTTAGCATTAGATATGAAAGTAGAAATACATGAAAGATACTAGAGGCTATAAAGGACTGGAAGTTCTACTGAACACAAATCACGATGTTGTATCTGCTTGGATCTTATAAAATAATTCTTTTTTTTTTTCCTCCAAGGATATCACTGGGGCTCAGTGCTGGCACTAAGAATCCACTGCTCCTGGCAGCCATTTTTTCCATTTTTGGGATAAGAGAGAAATAGGGGGCGGGGGAAGGTAGAGAGAAAGATAGAAAACTAGATACCTACAGACCTGCTTCACAACTTGTGAAGAAGTCCCTGCAGGTGTGGAGCTGGGACTGAAACCGGACCTTTATGCTACTTATACTTAATCTGGTGCTTCACCGCACGACCCCCAAATAATTCTTTCAGGCTTATATACCCCCTCAATATGTTAAATGTCCTCTGAAATACTTCTCTCGTTCTTAAGGTTTTTCCCCCTTTTATCAGAGTAGCTTTTCTTACAGGCAGGACTACTTTCTATAACCTGGTGACACATTGGGGGACTATGATTCATTAACTCATTGTGCCCTAGAGTGTTCTCATGTGAATTAGTCACTGTGTTTTCTCAAATTAACACTCGTTTTAAGAAGTAGTTACTAGTTTGTTTGCAGCAATAAATTGAAAATTCACATTTCCCCCTGTTTCAGATATTTATGCAAAAGTCAGTAAATTAAAAAAAATGTTTAAGCATAAGATTATATTTAAGGTCAAAAGAAAAAACTAAATTTTTTTTCTTTCTTGTTATTATTATTAATTTAATAATGATTAACAAAACTGAGATAAAAGAGATACAATTCCATAGAATTCCCACCACAAGAGTTCTGAGTCTTATCTCCTCCATTTGAAGCTTCCCTATTCTTTATAATGCTGGGAGTGTGGACCAAAGATCTTTATGGAGGGCAAAAGGTGGGAGGCCTGACTTCTGTAGTTGCCTTTCCCAGCCTGTTTGTTTGTTTTGTTTTGTTCTTCATTGGAGTTTTAACTCTAGTATGATTTTATATATATATATATATATATTAAATATTTATTTTATTTATTTATTCCCTTTTGTTGCCGTTGTTTTATTGTTGTAGTTATTATTGTTGTTGTCGTTGTTGGATAGGACAGAGAGAAATGGAGAGAGAAGGGGAAGACAGAGAGGAGGAGAGAAAGATAGACACCTGCAGACCTGCTTCACCGCCTGTGAAGCGACTCCCCTGCAGGTGGGGAGCCGGGGATTCGAGCCGGGATCCTTTGCCGGTCCTTGTGCTTTGCGCCACCTGCGCTTAACCCGCTGCGCTACCGCCCAACACCCAACTCTAGTATGGTTTATACAGATAGAGTCAGAGTCAGAGGAAGGCAAGGGAAGAAACCACAGCACTAAATTCCAGTACAGAGATGTTGGACTCAAGTCTGTTCTTAGGCAAGACAATAATTTGTAAATGTCCTAAGATTCTGTCAATCTTAGAAAAGTGATCTTCACTGTTCTCATGTGAAAGCTTGGAGATCTAATTTTGAAGTTTAAAGCATGAGTCATTTCTTAGCTGGTTTTCCTATATGTGCAAAGGAGAGACAAAATAGAACAGAGTGTTCTGTAAATCATCTGAGAAAATAGTAGCTTTTCTGATCATTGGACACCTATATGCCAGAACTGGCAGCACATATGAAGAGCTTTGTCCTTGTAACCATAGGGATTGCAAATTTCCAACGCAAGAGATTGCTCTGGGACGTGGATAACAAGAGTTGAAACAGAGTCTCAAATTTCTGCTCTTGGCTATGAAGAACTAGATTCTATCAGATGCATATTGCTATGGAGAACAATTTGAAAAACTGCATACATTTTTCAGAAGCTGTGTGTCTGAAGCCAGGGCAAAGCTATCAAGGTCACTGGACTTGCAGGAAGAGAATTTTAATAGGAAAGGAAGCACAGAGAGATAGTGCAACATGGGTGACGGTTTCCTGCACAGGACTAATTTATTTGGAATTGTTGAAAAACAGAGCAGATGTGACTGGAGAGATAATCCAACTGGTAGAGAACTGGCTTTTCATACTGGAGGTTATGAGTTCACTTCCCAGCTCTGCAGGGAGCCAGTTTGTTTCTGTTTTCTATCATATCTATATATCTATCTATCTGTCTATCTATCTATCTATTCATTTATCTGTATCTCTATCTCTTTCTTTATCTCTCTCCCAGTCTATTACCCCCTTCCCTCTCAATTTCTGGCTGTCTCTAGTCAATAAATAAAGATAATACCCCAAATCTTAAATAATAGCAACACACACCCAAGTATCACCCCAAAAATAACATACAAAGAAAAAAGTCTCTTGGGCACAGGGCAGTGGCCAACTCACTTGAGTGCACAAGTTACCATGAATGAGGATGAGGGTTGAAGTCTCTGGTCCCCACCTGCAGAGAGGAGATTTCACAAGCAGTGAAGCAAGTACTGCAGGTGTTTGTTCTTTTCTCTACCTCTCTATATTCTCAGTACCTCTCAGTTTCTCTCTGCCCTCTCAAATTAATAAAAAAGGGGGGAAAAAAGCAGCCTATGCAGGCACCGAGACATAGTGAACCCACTGGTGACATGAAAAAAAATAGGGCAAAAGAAAAAAAAGAAAAATATCGCTCAGGGGTCAGGCAGTAGCGCAGCAGGTTAAGCACACATAAGGCAAAGCACAAAGATGGGCGTAAGGATACCAGTTTGAGCCAGTTCCCCACCTGCAGGGGGGTTGCTTCATGAGTGATTCTTCTTCTTCTAGCGTTTGCCCTTCTTCCATAACCAGTCAACAGCTTCAGGTTGAGCCTGATGTAAAGTTTCGAGACCTCCTTTGAATCTGGAGAGGTGGCAGTCGTTGACTATGTGGGTCATAGTCTGTCTGGAGCCGCAGGGGCAGTTCGGGTCGTCTCTGGCTCCCCAGCAATGGAACATAGCGGCGCACCGGCCATGGCCTGTTCGATAGCGATTGAGGAGGGCCCAATCATAACGTGCTAGGTCAAAGCCGGGTTGACGCTTGCAGGAGTCTGTGATGAGGTGTTTGTTCTTGACCTCAGCTGACTGCCAACTCTGTTTCCAAGAGTCTGGAACAGAGAAGTTCAGTGTAGGCGTAGGGGACCAGATTGGATGACGAGACTTCAAGCGTAGGACAGGGTGGGCGAAGATATCCGCATATACTGGCAGGTCCGGTCGAGCGTAGATGTGGGAAATGAACTTAGATGATGCCCCATCCCAACAAATATCTGGCGGGGCGATGTTGCTAAGAACTGGCAGCCATGGAACCGGGGTGGAACGGATGGTTCCAGAAATTATCCTCATGGAGGAATATAATTTGGAATCGACCAAGTGGACATGGGGGCTACGGAACCATACTGGGGCACAGTATTCATGAGTGATGAAGCAGGTCTACAGGTGTCTTATCTTTCTCTCCCCCTCTCTGTCTTCCCCTCCTCTCTCCATTTCTTTCTGTCCTATCCAACAATGACATCAATAACAACAATAATAACCACAGCAATAAAACAACAAGCACTAGATTTGTGGTGCAGGCACCTAGCCCCAGCAATAAACCTGGAGGCAAATAGATAAATAAATGAATGAAAATAAAAATAAAGAAAGAAAAATATCTCTCATTATACATTATATTCGCTACTGTGAGCTCCTCAAATATGTACTTTTCTGATTTTTAGTACACAAGGGTAGTTTCATGGCATTTGAATACCACATTAATAAAATCATGAATTACTCTTATTTCATTCTTGGTTTCTTTCATTTAACATTCTTTTAAGATTCAGACATGCTGTTTCATATTTCAGTAGTTGTTTCTTTTTTTACTCCAACATATTATAGTCCATTAAATATACTTGTATATTCCATCATATGTATTATTGATATATATATTACTGTTTGTCTCTCTTTCTCTCTCTCTCTCTTTATCCTTCCTCATGTGAAACTTAATGAATATGCCAATATATATATTTTTTGTGGAAGTAACATAGTATGTATGCAAAGAAGACTTTCATGCCTGAGGCACCAAATGTCCCAGGTTCAATCCCTAGCACCATCATAAACTAGAACTGAACTGCGCTCTGGTAAAAACATAAATAAATAGATAGATAGATGATACATAGATAGATAGATAGATATAATAACAAATATTATAATAAAATAAATATTTTTAAAGAAAAGTAAACTAGAGTCCAGGGAAAACCTGAAAAAATAAATGATTCAGAGTTTGAAGAAAGCTGAGATAATACAAGTTCCACAGCAATACCTTTTAGAATGAGTTTCTAAGGGCTATATATGGGGGAAAAGAGTGAAATTGAGAGCAACAGACACCAGTGAAGATTGAATCCCAATCCCCTAGGAATGACTGAGCAGTGGAGAACACCTATCTTGCTCTATGTGAGACCTTAGGGTAGATCTCTGACAGCCTGTGACAGCACAGAGACAGACAAAGTTCATTAGACTAGCAGAACACTGCTTCAGTGTTTTTCACACTCCCAAAATATTGAGTAAATAAACTGGGTTGAGAGGGTGACTCAGCAGTATAGGGTATGTGTGAGACTCTGAGTTCACTTTTCAGCACCACATTAAAAGAATGTCGAATTCCAATTTCAGGTAGATTAGTTTCAGACTCCATTAGAGTGACACTTTCCTATAATAACTATGTGAGCGACAAAAAAAATACATTTAAGTTCAGCTCAGCAATCTAACACTATCTTTGCTTGAGCTTGTTCACTAACACAGGGGTGGACTAGAAATCTTGTCTGGGAAGATGGTCAGAGCTGAGAATAGAACTTGAAAGCACAATTAGTGCAGAGTAGCTCCCAACCTTCAAAAGAAAAATCAATAAGTACAAGTAACTGTTTACCACATTGATCTGACCTGGGGCTCATGAATATCCACTGTTAGCACAGGAGCCTATACAGCTTCTGAGTCCCTGTCAGTCTGAACTTGCAGCCCATGGACACAATTAGGAACCTTCTAGGTTGCAACTCATTTCAGGAACCATCTTCCTTTAGTGGTAAAATAGGATGACCTACGGGCAGTCCCCACCATTGCTAGTTTATAGTGAGGGTAAAGTTTGGAGAGTCCCAGAAAAGAGCTTACAATGGCATTGCTGATAGAAGTGACCAACAAAGAGAGATATCTGCTAGAAGTCTAGACCCATAATATTTATGGGGAAATCCAAGGATTGCCTGACTAGGACCCCAGGTGATTAAGTGGTCTGGTTTTGTCCAACATAGCCATCATTAAGTAAGCCAGTCTCTTGCTTTTATCTAGCCTTTGTAGTCCCTTCTTTGTCTTATGAGCTTAAACTTTCTCTCATTTATTGTATTCAAGCTGGTATTACATTTATGGAGTGGCCTGAGTAAGTTAGGGAAGAAACAGACCTAGGATTTTAGTGGACAATTTCTTCACATCTGCTGAACACCACTGCACACTTTTAAAAGTGATAACCTTCAAATTTTGTCCAACCTTTGGCAAAGGGGGTGATTTCATCATTTTAACAGCTGCATACCATTCCATGGTCGATATATATATACTGCAACTTTCTTAGCCACTTGACTGGGCATCTGAGTTGACTTTTGTTTGAGCTCCTAAAGTTGTGCTCCTATGAACATAGTGGTGTATAGATCTCTTTAAGTAGAGTTATTTGTTTACTTTGAATATATTCCAGGAGAGGATTGTTGGGTATTGGTTAGTTTCATTTCTTCTGCATCACCTTCTATGAAGCCAACATCACCTTGATACCAAAAGAGACACTAGATTTCTTTCTACTTTCATCCAGAAAAAGTTCTAATTTTGCCCATCTAAGCATTTACACTTATATCATTAATTCAAAAATGTATCTCAGAAGTAAATTTAGTGTGTAGCCAACATATTTAGAAAAACATCAGAAGAAAATTTTCATGATATATAACTTGGGAGCTGTTGCTTACATGAAGGTGTTATAGTACTTACATATTTCAAAATGAGAATAATTGACATTCAATTATAACAATATGAATGATTTTCAAATGCACGTATGAAGTCAGAGAATCTCAAGACTTTCTCACTAGGTTTATGAATTCTGTACCATTCTCACGGCAACACTAAGAACCTACTGTTTTATTTTTATTTTTTACTTTTATTTATAAAAAGGAAACACTGACAAAAACCATAAAATAAGAGGGGTACAACTCCACACAATTCATATCACCAGAACTCTGTATCCCATCCTCTCCCCTGATAGCTTTCCTATTTTACTTTGTGCAGTGACATGTTCTAATGTTATAATAAAAAATGGTTGCAGGGCCGGGTGATGGTGCCCCTGGTTGTTGAGTACACATGTTATACTGCTCAGGGACCCACATTCAAGCCTCTGGTTCCCACCTGCAGGGGGAAAGCTTTGCAAGTGGTAAAACAGTGCTGCAGGTGTCTCTATTTCTCTCCCCCTCTCTATCACCCCTTTTTTCTTGATATATGGCTGACTCTATCCAAAAAGTAAAGATAATTTTTTTAAAAATGTTGGCAATCTTAGTGAACATTAGGGTAGTGTCACCATCTGTACTAGTAGAGTTGTTATTCCTTGATAACCATCCGTTCCATCCCGGTTCCATGGCTGCCAGTTCTTAGCAACATCGCCCCGCCAGATATTCGTCAGGATGCGGCATCATCTAAGTTCATTTCCCACATCTACGCTGACTGGACCTTCCAATATACGCGGATATCTTGCCCACCCTGTCCAACGCTTGACGTCTCGTCATCCAATCTGGTCCCCTATGCCTACACTGAACTTCTCTGTTCCAGACTCCTGGAAACAGAGTTGGCAGTCAGCTGAGGTCAAGAACAAATACCTCATCACAGACCCCTGCAAGCGTCAACCCAGCTTTGACCTAGCACATTATGATTGGGCCCTCCTCAATCGCTATCGAACAGGCCATGGCCGGTGCACCGCTATGTTCCACGGCTGGGGAGCCAGAGACGACCCGAACTGCCCCTGCGGCTCCAGACAGACTATGACCCACATAGTCAATGACTGCCACCTCTCCAGATTCAAAGGAGGTCTCGAAACTTTACATCAGGCTCAACCTGAAGCTGTTGTCTGGCTACGGAAGAAGGGCAAACGCTAGAAGAAGAAGATTCCTTGATAAAATAAAAAAAATAAAATCAATCAGATATTGGGATTGGATACTTTTCTCTATAGTCTGAGTGAACCTGGAACTACATAAATACTTCATACGTATGTGAGTATGTGCCTCAAAAATATTTTTGAAATTACAACTTGAGCTGCACTTATTTTACAAAATAACATATTTATTAAAAAAACCTAAAATACAGACTTTCTGTACAAAGAACTTGGATGTGTGGCAGACATCACCTCAGGAGCAAACTAAGTGAATATGTCACTTCAAATAAAATGGTTAATATTATGTATTAACAACTGTTGGTATGCTTCTAAATTCAGCTTCTTCTAAGACCCCTTCTGTTGCAGTGCTTGACTCTGGTCTATTTACATAATCATTGTATTCACTGGTTTAATCCCCACTGGTTCACTTTTTCCTTCTCCCCACCCCCTATCATACTTACTTCCTCTTCCTGACACTTCCGCCTCAAGATATATATATATATATATATATATGTGACAGGATTGTGATTAGAGATAGCTACATCAAACTGTATCCCCGCTCATCAATAAAGATTGAACTGTGTTCCCAGCTCAGCCATAAGTCCCTGGTTCTCTGTCTCTGGCCCGTGAAGCTAGACCGGCAACCAATGATCATGTCTGAGCTTACAAATGAAAAGAAAATTTTGAATAAATTGTTCTCTCTCACTGTGAGGCTGACTTTTACTCAAAACTTAATGAATTTTCATATGACAATATTGGCAATATAAAATTATTTTAGAAGTTCTACATAAATCAGGGAGATAATATTTCTGCATGAGTAGTAACAAAAACATCTACAGGTGAGACATGAACTCTATGCACAAGACAGACTAATGCATAATAATAGTTATATGGACTAATAGTTAATAATAGTTAATAATACTTAATAATAGCTAGACGGACTAATAATAATAGCTTACCTATAATGCAAACTATTTAATATAGATTTATTTTCACACTGAAATTTATTTATTTTATTTTATTTTTTTATTTAAGAAAGGATTAACAAAACCATAGGGTAGGAGGGGTACAACTCCACACAATTCCCTCCACCCAATCTCCATATCCCACCCCCTCTCCTGATAGCTTTCCCATTCTCTGTCCCTCTGGGAGCATGGACCCGGGGTCATTGTGGGTTGCAGAAGGTAGAAGGTCTGGCTTCTGTAATTGCTTCCCCGCTGAACATGGATGTTTACTGGACTGTCCATACTCCCAGTCTGCCTCTCTCTTTCCCTAGTAGGGTGTATCTCTGGGGAAGCTGAGCTCCAGGACACATTGGTAGGGTCTTCAATCCAGGGAAGCCTGGCCGGCATCCTGATGGCATCTGGAACCTGGTGACCGAGTAATGAAGCTGAAGGGTTGTCATTCCACACGTGTAGTCTCTGGACACAGTCTGAAGTGAAGCATCTTGAGGTGGCAATCATTGCGTTGGTTAGGTTGTGATCGGCGGATGCAATATTATTTGATAATATTGGAATTGGGAGAGGCATACGGGAAAGTGGGCCCTATCCAAGGGTTCCAGGACTGGGGGAAGTAGGGGCTCTATAGTGGAGATGTGAGGTTCCTGTTGTCTTAGGGTTTTAATATAGATAGATTTAATATAGATTTATTTTCACACTGAAATTTATTTTTGAGAAACTTAACCTTAATTAAGCTTGGCTTAGTGTCAATAATAAATACATTTTTTTGAAAGAGGACATTCAAGCACTATTTCCTTTTGAAGCTACTTACTTATTCGAGGCCAGATTTTCTTTCTAATATTAAAAAGTAGGCCAAGGAATCAGTTGAAGTACTTGGACACAGGATATGCATCTATAAACTCCCAGGTTCAACCCTTTGCACTGAACATGCCTGAGTGAGTGGCCTCTTATTCTTTCTCTCCCCTGCTCTGGCAAACATAAAACCTACAAGGCCATAAAATAGATGGAATATTGTAGCAAATATAGTAAGCAAGCTATTATTTAGGCAGACATTGCACATTCTGTTAAAAAAGTTTAAAAAGCAATACTCATTCCAAATATTTTTACTTCGCATGAACATAAATGCACAAGTATTTACATTTATAAAACTATAAATACACAAAACATGTCATCGGTAATGATGTTTATATCATTATTTTAAATGATAAGTTAATAATGATTGAAGTATATATACTTCCAGAGTGACCGCGGGGGCTCAGTGCTGACATTATGAATCCACTGCTCCTGGTGGATATTTTTTCCATTTTATTGGACAGAACAGAGTGAAACTGAGAGGGGAGGGGGAAGTAGAAAGGGAGAGAGAAGGATAGACACCTGCAGACTTGCTTCATAGCTTGTGAAGAATTCCCCTTGCAGGTGGTATGGAGTGGGGCTTGAACCCAGACCCTTACAAAGGTCTTTGCACTTAGAACTATGTGCACTTAACCAGGTGTGCCACTGTCTGGCTTCATTATTATAATTTAATAGGAGTAATTAAATGCTCACAATATGAGATACTTTCCATTAAGAGTTAATTTGCTCATGAAAGAGAACACTTTGCATATGCTTCAATAAAATTGTTGCTAGATTAGAGCTAAATGCTAGAAATGCATAAAAAGAAAATTATAGGTGCAGTTCACATATTAATACAAAATCAGAAAATTTGAATGAAGATTATGAGAGTGTTGGGGTAGAATAAATATACTCTGAAAAAGAGAGAAATTAAATTTTGAGGTCTCAGAGGAAGAATGTTAAATACTTACGTGAGTGCCCCCCTCAGAACTCATATACCAGAGTACCAACTAATGTCCTGAGTGACAGCTATTTTGGAGATCAGGTCTTTGAGAGACAATTAGGATTAGGTCAGTTCATAAATATGCTGTTGTCAGGGTGAGATTAGTACCTTTAGAGTAAAGAAACATCAATATCTCACTCATACTACTGCTGCACATGAATGAAGAAGTCATGATGGAACAATACATTCAGAGGGAGTAAATCTTAAGTCAAGAAAAATGGTTTTAGAATGAATTTGGGCCCAGGAGATAGCACAATGGTTAAGAGAAATTCTTTCATGCCTAAGGCTCTGAGATTCCAATCAAGAGCACCATTGCAAACCAGAACTGAGAAGTGCTCTGTTTAAAATAAAATAATAAAGGGAGTCGGGCTGTAGCGCAGCAGGTTAAGCGCAGGTGGCGCAAAGCACAAGGACCGTTGTAAGGATCCGGTTCGAGCCCCCAGCTCCCCACCTGCAAGGGAGTCAATTCACAAGCAGTGAAGCAGGTCTGCAGGTGTCTGTCTTTCTCTCCCCCTCTCTGTCTTCCCCTCCTCTCTCCATTTCTCTCTGTCCTATCCAACAACAATGACATCAATGGTGACACTACAACAATAAAACAGCAAGGGCAACAAAAGGGAATAAATAAATAATAAAATAAAATAATAAAATATGAAACTTACCTTTCCAGAATATTTCATTATTCCTGCACTTACTTCATTATTCCTAGACTTACTTCTCAACCTCCAGAACAGTGAGAAATAAGTTTCTACTCCAGGGTCTTTGGGTTATTACTATAACAACCCAAGATAATTATTGAAATGTTGAGTAACCATAACAAGTGACCTTGAAATTCATTTTCTCCTCTGAAGCATTAAATAAAAAGGAAACTCAAGGGATTCAGGAGGTAGCTCAGCGGGTTAAGCACACGTGGGGCAAAGCACAAGGACAGGTATAAAGATCCCGGTTGGAGCCCCCGTCTACCTACTTGCATGGGAGTTGCTTCACAAGTGATAAGCGGTGAAGTAGGTCTGATGTGTCTATCTTTCTCTCCCCCTTTCTGTCTTCCCCTCCTCTCTCCATTTCTCTCTGTCCTATCCAACAATGACGACATCAATAACGTCAACAATAATAACTACAACAATAAAACAACAAGGGCAGCAAAAGGGAATAAATAAATAATTTTTTTTTTTAAAAAAAGAAAATTCAAGTGAATGATTTAGGAACCTGATGGAATAAGATAGAGAATTAGATTCTCTAGAATTGACTCAGGATATCATGATGTTCTAACTACAAAATTTAAGACAAAGTAGACAAACTATTTCATGCATATCCTCAACAAATCTGATTATTTAGTAAGATATTTTCAGAGGGTTTTGAGAACTAGAGGATCTTCTAGTTAGTATTGTTAAAGGGATAAAAGGGGACAGCATTTGTCCCTCATTCTGAGAGTCCATCATGCCAGTCACGACAAAGCATTGATGGAAAGCAGGATTATCCAGGTAAGTTAAAACAAAACATTTCAGGGCGAGAGAGAGAGAGAAGAGGGAGAGAGAAAAGGGGACCTATGTACTTGCTGGTCACATGGTAGTCCAGGGAAAGAGCCTGAGCCCCAAAGGTTCACCCCTTTAAAGCCCAAATCCCCACCCACACCTGCAACCACTCCCATTTCTGGGTGGTTCCTTCTGTTCCTCAACAGTATCATGTGGTAGGTAAGTGCTCAATAAAAATTAAATAAACTGGATTAGCAAACATTCAAATAATGCTCCTTATCTTGAATTAACTTCTCTGTATGTCTTCAACTTCTGTGATTTGTCCCTCAGGCTCTTACTCGAGTCATTATGTTAAGAGAAAGAAGCTGAGGAGAATCTCCCCTGTGGTGTCTGGCTCTTCAGACTAAACACAACAAAGGGGGAAAAGAGCATGAGCTCAGGTGTTTGGCTTTTATTCTGGAAAAGCAGACATGCGCACACAGAGACGCATGGGCAAAGACACAGAATGGTGGCCACGCAGAGCGGTTGGTTGCATGCTCCTTCTAAGGCCTGCCTTCACCTCTTTTCTAAGTCACACCTACAACTGTTACAACTTATAGGTGTTTTTGTTGTTGTTGTTGTTTGTTTGTCTTAGTCTCTTGTAGGTAAGGGAAACTAGACTCCTGGCTTCTTCATGCATTCTCCAGATTATTTTTCCTTTTAATGACATGGGCTAAAACAAAAAGTTCCAAATCTAGGTAGAACTGGGGTTCAGGACCTTCTGTTATCCTAACCTCCCTCTAACACTTTCTCCTTTAACCCACAGGATTCTCAAACCCAGTGCTTATCCTAGAGTCCTGGAGAATCTCCTTTTCCTATCAGAATGTGTTTGGCAACAGCAGGGTGCAATTAGAATGCAAGAAAGAAAAGTGAAAAGCATAAAAAGTAGGCAAAAAAAAATGGAGCTGCCTCTAATTTTAGTTTGCCTACTAATTAGCAAAGTAATTAAAAATACACACAGGCAAAGTTGACAGATCCATGCAATACTGGCAATCTGAATGGCATCTTCCTGTGGTGAGGAGGGGTGATTGATAGCTCTCCTTTCCCTTCCTTTGTTTTGCCTTGAGTTCTTGTTGAATTTTGGCAAGGAAATTGTTTTCTCCCCCTGGCAAAAGCACAGATCTCAGTATCTGGCCCAAGACTTGGAGCCACAAGTCACACTGCATCCTGCTGAGTTAGTACTTTGCAACTCAGGAAGACATTCAAATATGTAAATTTAACTCCCACCACAACCTTGAAAGATTGGCAGGGTATGTTTTCCCCATTTTACAGATGAGTAAATTGTACTCTATTCCAAATAAGACTATGACCTAGTTGAGAGAGCATGTCAGACTCTTATTTGTGAACTCACAGGGCCCTTCACCTAGAACATTTGTGAATGAATTAGCAGGTGAGAGAATCAGAAGCATACAGAGGTTTCTGGACTGGTCCTTGAAAGATCTTTATGGAAGAAGCTTTCTTTATTGCTGGCTGTATCACTGTTACAAGTTTCACAACCTTCAGAGAAATGCTGCTTCTGTGTCTGGTGATCTTGAAAGAGACTTAATACAAAATGATGACGACACTGCTTAGACATCCTAAGTAAGCATTATCCTACTTCCTATGCCTACTTCGTTAGGATTCATTACTTTTAACCAGCAACCAAGACAAGTTTGCCTGGTTTGTAAGATGAGTGAATGAATGGAGTGGTGAAATATAAAAATACCTTGATAATAAAAAGAAAAGTAAGATCAAGCTCTTATTAGCTCTCTGTTATTAATGTATATAGACAATAGTTCAACATTGTGGTAGAATGTGCATATTGTCCACGTGTGCAAGCAGATTCATTAAAATTGAAATGAAATGTTTCATGTTTAGCTTATGTTCTAATTAGGCATGTGAAGAAAATACACACCGGGAGTCTGGTGGTAGCACAGTGGGTTAAGGACCTGCATAAGGATCTGGGTTCGAGCCTCTGGCTACCCACGTGCAGGGAAGTTGCTTCACAAGCAGTGAAGCAGGTCTGCAGGTGTCTATCTTTCCCTCCCCCTTGTCTTTCTATTTCTCTCTGTTCTATCCAACAACAACAACATCAATAACAACAACAATAAAAACACATAAAATATATTTAAAAATATTTAAAAAGAAGAAAACACACACCAACTACCTACCCGGTTGGAAGTACATTAGTGATGTCTACATTTATACTGTATTTATACCCGGTCGGAAGTGCATTAATGATGTCTACATTTACACTATATTTATACCTGCTCGGAAGTGCATTAATGATATCTACATTTATACTGCCATTGAAACTATGCCAGCCTGGAAAACAGGCATCACTGACTTTAAATAGACAAACACAGGTATCAAAATGGAGTGAAATGTTTTTCCTGAGCCAAGCAGATGAGGCTGACAGAAATGGCCTTGACTGGCAAGTAATATGCATGCAGATGCAGATGCTTGTGTATGTCCAGATACTTACTATGTAACAATACTTTTGTTTTAGCTTTTTATAATTTCAGCTGTTTGTTACTGCCAAAGAAGTCATCATAGATCATTTTTTAATTTTGTTCACTAGGTTTCATGCTTCATGTATTATAATAACACATGCCTACTACAACCATGTGGGAATACTTCACCTTAGTTATATTTTATTGATGGATTAGACAGCATGGCTAGTAGAACAGCCACACAGAGGATCCTAACTGGATTTCCCTTTGTCCAGAGTCTACTGAACCTTCTTTTTATGTCCCATTAAGTCCCCTTTCTATTACTTGGCCACATTAAGGTTAGATCAAACTCTGAAGAAGGTGCTAGCTATCTTTAGTATAGCCTATGAGGCTATACAGTTATAAATCAAGACATGCTGGTCAGAAGCAGGATATTCAATTCAGGTGAGAAAATAGAAAAGTGGCCAGGAGGTGGCTCACCTAGTTAAGCACAGACATTATGATGAGCAAGAACCAGGGTTCAAGCCCCTGGCCCTCACCTTCAGAGGGAAAGCTTCATGACCAAAGAAGTAGGGCTGCAGGTGTCTCTCCACCTCTCTATCTCCCCCACTCCTCTCATTTTCTATCTCTATTCAGTAATAAACAAAAAATGAAAAAAAATATAGAAGAGAAATTCTGTTCACCCAAGTTAAAGATACTTAACTCTTTTGGACCACTATATATATAATTTTTTTAAATGAGAAAAAGATGAAGAGTGACACACAAAGAAAGACCAGAATATTGCTCAGCTCTAGCTTATGCCAGAATATTTGAACTTGGGCTTTCTGGAGACCTCGGTATGTCTCCTTCTTCTTCTTCTTCTTCTTCTTCTTCTTCTTCTTCTTCTTCTTCTTCTTCTTCTTCTTCTTCTTCTTCTTCTTCTTCTTCTTCTTCTTCTTCTTCTCCTCCTTCTCCTTCTCCTTCTCCTTCTTCTCCTTATTCTTCTTCTTATTATTATCCCTATGTTATTATTATTGCTGCTGTTTTTATCATTGTATTTTATCCAAGAAAGTGTGAATGAAATAATACTCCTATTACAATGTTACTTTGTGTTATATATGATTTGTACATAACCAGGGCTCAGTAGATGTGAATGAAATAATACTCCTATTACGATGTTATTTTGTGTTATATATTGTACATAACCAGGGCTCAGTAAATGCCATCTACATTGACAGTAGTCATTATCAGCACATTTAAATATTAATATTTTATTGCTAAGGAAAATCAAAGAAAAAGAAAACGGTTATCTTATTTTCATTTTGTTTCCCAACCAGATCCCATAGTTGCAGAAATGATTTTCAAGACTATTATGAGTTTCTTGTCTATGGAAGATAAATGACAGTGTACTTCACCCACCACCAAATCTTTCTCCATCAGAGGTTCCAGGCTCTCAAGCCCCTTTCAGCAACTTCCTAGCTTCCTCTTTTGAGTCCTTAGATCTGCCAAAACAGACTAGTGTGTTAGCATGCATTTTCCTTTGCTTTATTTCACTAATCACATTTGTGAGTAGGGTTATTTGGCTTTCATACTTTTTTTTCTCTCTCTAGCTTATTTCATTTTCCATGGTTCCTTATCTAGTCCTGTGTTACAATAAAGGAGAAAATTCCTTGTTCACTCATCATTTGTTGGCGACTTCTATTGTTTCCAAATCTTGGGTAATATTTATAGACTTGTAGTGAACATAGCTATGAGTAAGTTTTTATAGGCAGTACTTTAATTTTAGATTGATACCTAGGAGAGGAATTTCTAGATGATATGCCTGTCCTATCTTACCTTTTACATGCTTTCAGTTTTGATATCCTTAAATGAATCACTCCAAACCCCTCAAGTCTCTCTTTTCCTCTTCTTTGACATTCTGTATCCAATCAGATAAAATATCCTCTTAGTTCCATTTAAAAATATGTCGTGTTCTAAAAGTCCTCACTGTTCTTATTTCTGCTACCTTTGGCCCTGCCATTCTGATCGCTGTGTTGCTTCCTGATTGTCTGAACCACAGTTCTTACTCAGTAGGTTCTGAAGAGTTTCCAGGTGGATCTTGTTTTTTTGATTGATATATTTGATAGAACAAAATGGAATTGAGAGGGATGGGGAGGATAAAAAGGGAGAAAAAACGAAAGATACCTACAATACTGCTTCACCACTTGTGAAGCTTCCTCCTTGCAAGTGGGGACTAGGGAATTAAAACCAGGGTCCCGGGAGTTAGCGGTAGCGCAGCGGGTCAAGCACATGTGGCACAAAGTGTAAGGACCAGCCTAAGGATCTTGGTTTGAGCCCCATGGCTTCCCATCTGCAGGAGGGTTGCTTCACAGGTGGTGAAGTGGGTCTGAAGGTGTCTGTCTTTCTCTCCCCACCTCTGTCTTCCCCTCCTATCTCCATTTCTCTCTGTCTTATCCAAAACAACGACCTCAGTAACTACAACAATAAAACAAGGGCAACAGAAGGAAATAAATAATTAAATAAATAAGTAAATAAAATGTTCAAACAAACAAACAAACCAGGGTCCTTGTCCATGTTATGTGCACTCAAGCAGATGCACCCAGCATATCTTTTAAGAGACAGATTCCATTATAAATGTGTGAAAACACTAAAATGACTGTCCATTACATTCAGACTCTAAGTCGACATATTCCTATTTGCATAGACTTTGCATATGCCTGCTTTTTTCCACTGTGTGTGATCTCACTTCATTATAACATTGCATTTTCATTTCACCTCTTTAGCCTCCTCACCATTTCTTATATTAAGCAGGCTTATCCTCTCCTTACAGTTGTTATTCTGATTTTTCATAGGAAATTCTTCACACATGTCTTTGGATAGTTCTATCTTAACGTCTACATCATGGACTCAGATATTATCCTTTCAATAAAAACTATTCCTTATCTCTGAACAAATTACAAACACAAATCCCAATGTCTCCTTAACCTGATATACTTATTTCCAAAGTTCTTATATCTTTGTAAAATACACTTTCAAAAATTAGGTTTGTTTACTACCTGCATTTCTGTTGTTTTCTCACCTCCTATTAGAATGGTTCATAATAAAAGACATTATAGTCATTTTAATTGTTTCCTACTACTGGCTATTAAGTTTCTAACATAGTGCCTAGAACAAATATACTGAACTCACAAAAGAATGAACCAAGTTCCCCAAGTGTTTATTAGCAGACGTATAGCTACTCGCATTTCTATGGCCATGTTCTACTTCTCGCTTGTTTTCACATGTAAATTCTACACATACAGACAAAACTTTCTATTTAAGCAATGGATCTTATCACTGCCTCTTCACTTTTTATTCTTTCAACAAAGGAAAAAGAAAAAAACAAAAAACAGCAGGGGTGGAGGGAGATCAGCGCTGGCATATCCAGTTAAAAACACGTTACCTGGGGTTGGGCAGTAGCGCAGCAGGTTAAGAGGTTAAGAGCACATGGCGCAAAGCACAAGGACCCGCAGAAGGATCCCGGTTCAAGTCCCCCGCTCCTCACCTGCGGGAGGGTCGCTTCACGGGCGGTGAAGCAGGTCTGCAGGTGTCTATCTTTCTCTCCCCTCCTCTCTCGATTTCTCTCTGTCCTATCCAACAACAACAACAGCAAAGATAACAACAATAATGATGACAACAAGGGCAACAAAGCGGGGGGGGGGGGGGGTGGCCTCCAGGTGCAGTGGTTTTGTAGTGCAAGCACCCACCCCCAGCAATAACCCTGGAGGCAAAAAAAAAAAAAAACATGTTACCATGCACAACAATCCAGGTCAAGTCCTCAACTACTACCCATAAAGGGTAAGGGTAGGGGTAGGAGTGGGGGGTGGGGGCTTTTCAGAGGAGAAGCATGGTGAAACTGTGCAGCAAGTGTCTCTCTTTCCTTTCACAAATTCTCTCGGTCTTCTTAAATAAACAACTAAATAAATACAAGCAAGATAAGCAGTTACATATAAAAAGACATGCATGTATCAATTTAAAGTAACCCATATAACAACTGTTATATATTTGTTGTTGCTGGGAATTCAACACTCCAAGCCATTTTTTTTTTTCCAGATAAAAGGAGACTGAGAAGGGACCTGGTGGTAACACAGTGGTTAAGTGCACATGGCGCAAAGTGCAAGGACCGGCATAAAGATCCTTGTTCAAGTCCCCGACTCCCCACCTGCAGAGGGGTTTGCTTCACAAGCGGTGAAGCAGGTCTACAGGTGTCTATCTTTCTCTCCCTCTCTCTGTCTTTCTCTCCTGTCAATTGCTCTCTGTCTTATCCAACAACAATGCCAGCAATAACAACAATAATAACAACAGTGATAAACAACCAGGGCAACAAAAGAGAAAAAGTGGCCTCCAGAAGCAGTGGATTCATAGTGCAGGTGCCGAGCCCCAGCAATAACCCTGGAAGCCAAAAGCAAAAGAGAGAGAGAGACAGAGGGAGACTGAGATAGAGAAAGATACCAAAGCACCCTAACAACTAGTGTTGGGACTAGCCAGGCTTGAATCTGGGTGTGCATATGACTAAGTAGGCTCACTACCCAGGACAGATAACTTGCCAGTCTTATGATACAGATAGAAATGTTAGTCTATCACATTCAGAATCGGAAATACATACCTTCAATTCTATGGTGGACCCACGTGGATGGCGTGCTGCTCTATCATGTGTGAGACCCAGGTTTGGGATTTAACCTCACCACACTGATCGAAGCTTTAGTGTTGCTGGTCATCTCTTTCTCTCTCCTTCTCTATTTCTGTCTAAGAAAAATAAATGGTGGAAAGCAGACATAGTTCAATTTTATGGAAACTACAGCTGAAATACACAAACTATAGGCACAATTCAGTTATAGAAAGGAGAAATACTTTTAATGAACTACACTGGCCAATTCATTTATCTATAGAAAACATAAGTAAGATTAAATGGACTTTAAAAAGGATAAAGATGTCATGTATAACACAATATTAAAAGGCAAAGATATTATCAGGGTTATACCAAAACAAAATAACAACAAAAAGCTTTCATACCTGTGGCATCAGAGGCCCTAAGTTCAATTCCCAGCACCACAAAAGGTCAGAGTTGAATAGTGATCTGGTAAAAAAAAAAAAGTAATAAATAATACATTCATAAGTAAATAAATAAATTCACACGCAGGCTAGGGAAAGACCAGATGGGAGTAAAGAGACAAAACTTCAGCAGATTGGGGTGAAACTAAAGCAGTCATTAAAGTTATAACTGAAATGTCAAAAAGATGAAAGAGAAAGAATAAAGTGAAGAAATATTTGTATGAGCAATTGCTTGAGAAATACACAAAATAAGAGTAAGGATAAAATATCTACACTGCTGAAAGCAAAAAACACAAAATTACAATACAGGTGATCTCGACTCAGTATTCAATCCAGAATAAATAAATAAATACATAAATAAAGGAGGAGAAGGAAGAGGAAGGAAAGAATAATATAACCCTTAAAATAAAAATGAAATCTATTCTGTATGACTTATATACCTAGTGACAATATGTTTCAAAATCAAAAGAGGCTTTATTTTAGAGGTGTAATGGGAGAGTGCTACCCATAGCACTTGCTTCACTGCTCCTGAAGCTTACCCTCTGCAGGGCAGGAGCAGATGCTTAAACCTGGGTGTTTGTGCAAGGGGATGTCGGTAATCAACTAGGTGTGCCATCACCCAGCCCTGGATATCTTCTCCTTTTTATTAGGAATGTATGAATTATACAAAATTACAGGACTTTTGGGACATAAATTCACACCCAGACAAGGAAAGTGTAACTGCCCACTAACTCTTGTGAGGATATATACACTCCTATATTATCGTGATTGTAAGATAATAGATATGATTCCATACAATTCCCACCATCAGGTTTCTGTGTCCCATGCCTTTCATTGGAAACTTTTTTTATTCTTTATCCCTCTGTGAGTAGAGACCAAAATTCTTTATGGAGTATGGAAGGTGGAAGGTGGAAGGTCTGACTTCTGTAATTGCTTCTATACTGAATATGGATTCATACCCCCAGCCACAATAGTGAAAATTTGGAAACAACTTAAATGCCGAAGGATAGATATTGCTTTCTTATTTATTTATTTATTTATTTTTGCCTCCAGGGATATCACTGGGACTCAGTGCCTGCACCACAAACCTACTTCTCCTGGAGGCCAGTATTTTTTGGCCCTTGTTGTTATTGTTATTGCTGCCATTGCTGTTGTTGTTGGATAGAACAGAAAGAAATTGAGAGAAAAGGGGAAGGAAGAAAGGGGGAGAGAAAGATAGGGAGGAGTGAACTTCTGCAGGACATTGAAATCACTGACCTTTGACCTTTGAGCCTCAGGCATGAACGTCTTTTTGCATAATTATTATGCTACATTTCAGTCCAGATATTTCATTTCTTACAAAGCTAAAGTGCCAGAGATCGTCCCAAGCAAAAAAAAAAAAAAGAGCAAAATAAGACTTTCAATATCAGGCATAAAGTTATAAAGATTACAGAAGTGGGGCACTAACAAGTTGGGCCCTATTATTGATCTAGTTTACTGTCTGTAGATGGTTTAGTCTTACAGCACAGTGAGAAGACCAGAAAAAGCACTATAGACAACCAGAGATGAAACTCATGAAAATTAACAGTGGTTTGAGTTTTCAGGGCAAAATATAATAGGAAGACATCTGTGGAAAATGAAAAAGTCCTCCCTGGTGTATTTGACTGTGTAATGACATATAGAAACTCCTTGAGTGAGGTAAAGTGTTGGTATGCATGAGACCCCTTCTGTTTCATTTGGTTTAAATCCCCCCTGCTTAACACTATTCTATTTACATAACCACTTCATTCTATTTACATAACCACTGTTAACAAGCACCTCCCTCCAGGGCATTGGTTAAATCCTCACTGTTTCATGATATGTTTTTGCTCCACCCCCCCTCCTTGTCACACCCTGATCCCTTCTTTGTCACACCCTGATTTTCACCAGTCACTTTTCTCTCCATCCTCTCTATGTCACATCCTGTTTCCACCCTACTTGGGAAGTATATATAAAGACAGCATTGTGAGTTTTAGAGTACTGTACCTTGAATTTAGCTTAGCTCGTCTTAGATTGTGTTGCGTCCTGCATGAATAAAGAGATACTGCCTACAGCTCAACCATGAGTCCCTAGTCGTCTGTTACCCGCCCGTGAAGCCAGCCCAGCGAAAACAACATAACCCGTCAAAAACAACATATGGCGCCCAACGTGGGGCAGACCTGTGCAACTCCCAGATAAGTGAAGACTTTGCCTACTTATGCACTATGGTCTTCTCTTCTACTTATGAAGAGGTTTGCCAAAGCCTCTACTGTTTCATCATGAGACAGTTACTCTGTCTCTGGAACATTTTGCTCTGGGCCAAACTTTGTTTCCCTGACCGGGAACTTTGGTTTCTTATGACCGGGATCATAGAGCTTGGGAGATGCACGGAGATTTCTCCTTGGACTTTCTGGATTCCCTCTCCCATGTTTCCTGAGGAAAAGGACTACATTTTGCTATGGGCCACAATTTGGTTCTTTATGACCATGATCATAGACCTTGGGATATGCATGGGGATTTCCACTGGGACTTTCTGGACTTCTTCTCGAATGTTCCCCATAGAGAAGGACTACTCTGGTTTGAGGAGCATTCTCCAGTACCCTGGCAGTCCCCAAGAATGGAGACACGTGGTTAGTTCTGCTCTCCTGATTGGATTCTTTCTTCGATGGGAAGACGCTTTTAAAAATGGGTGCCTGAAGCAATCCAGCAGGAACAGTCAGAAACACCCTAAATGGAATTTTGAGGAGCCTTTTGGACTAGGACGCCCTCCGGGGACTCTTAATCCTACATGGTGAGATCTTGATAATCTGGTTCAAGTTGCGTTTCATAAGAGAATGATTTGAATGACTGAATTTTTGTTTGACATTGACTTAAAAAAAATGCTGGACGTAGCCATGATTTCTAGAGACATCCAGAAACAATCCAAAAAATTGTTTTTTCCCTCCTTTGATTTCTCTTTTATGTCTTGACATGAATCTGAAACATTTAATCCTGAAAACTGTATGAGTTATGGGTGGGGCAGATAGTGCAATGATTATGTTAATTATTCTCATGCCTGAGGCTTTTAACTGTGGTTCTTCTGTTTACCTTTCCACATTCTATTGAGTTTAAACTGTTTAAACAACCTTAAAATCATACTAGAAAGGACTTCCAATTATAATGGAATTATCAATTATAGTAAACTTCTAATCTGCTACAAGTTTTGTTCAACAAGTAAGTGAATTTCAGCTCTCAAGTATTCACATGAAAAAGCATCTACTCAAATGGAATTCCCAGAAATCCATTTGGACCCCTGTTCTCTGACATCACCCACAAGATGGAATGACTACAACACACCCCCGGAAACCAATGAAGTGACCTGGCACGACCTGAAGAAACAGATTCACAGACTCCAAAGCTCACTCTCTACAGAAAAGCAGAATTCTGGTGGCCGACATTCCCCATCGAGACAGACGTGCAGCGTTTCATCCTCTGGCATTTTCTTCTGTGGTCAGCTACTTTGGACTGACACCTCCATCGGACTTACTGGTACAAGCTGCTGTGTTTCTCAAAGACTAACTTCAGCCAATTGCCTTGAGACTTTATAGACCATGTCTACTCACCTGCAGGCTCTTCCCCAGAGTCAGAAAACTCCCCCTCCTTATTAAGTTATGCCCACAGAGGCATGAAGCGCCCCAAGAGGCAAGAGATGCCCACAGAGGCAGGAAACGCCCTTTGAGGCAAGAGATGCCCCCAGAGGCATGAAGCACTCCCAGAGGCAAGAAATGCCCTTTTGCCTGCTAGGCCTTGCCCTTTGAGGCAAGAAAAGCTCCCCTTGGCATCACACTGGTTATTGCTGCTCGCCTATTTTATTTTCCATGTCATATGCCAGTTCTTTTGAAAACACCTGTACGATATATGTTTCTGTTCACCCCGCAATGGCCATTAGTTAAAAAGAAAGGGAGAATTGTTGGTATGCATGAGACCCCTTCTGTTTCATTTGGTTTAAATCCCCCCTGCCTAACACTATTCTATTTACATAACCACTTCATTCTATTTACATAACCACTGTTAACAAGCACCTCCCTCCAGGGCATTGGTTAAATCCTCACTGTTTCATGATATGTTTTTGCTCCACCCCCCCTCCTTGTCACACCCTGATCCCTTCTTTGTCACACCCTGATTTTCACCAGTCACTTTTCTCTCCATCCTCTCTATGTCACATCCTGTTTCCACCCTACTTGGGAAGTATATATAAAGACAGCATTGTGAGTTTTAGAGTACTGTACCTTGAATTTAGCTTAGCTCGTCTTAGATTGTGTTGCGTCCTGCATGAATAAAGAGATACTGCCTACAGTTCAACCATGAGTCCCTAGTCGTCTGTTACCCGCCTGTGAAGCCAGCCCGGCGAAAACAACATAACCCATCGAAAACAACAGTAAAGTATCCTATGACAGGTTAAGAAATAATAAAGCTTGGCACTCATTAACAATCACAAAAACTGTCACCATTTTTGAAAATCAGACCGAAAATAAATCAGCATGACTTATGGACTATCAAGGGTTTGCATCAGTAGTAGAAATAGTTTATGACTGAACAGGACACTTTGTGTCTTGCATAGTTATTTTTTGTTGTTACTGTTCTTTTCTTTTCACTTTTTATTAAACTATTTTCTTGGGGGAATGATGATTTATAGATTTATTATTAAAAGGAAAACCTGGGAGTCGGGCCGTAGCACAGCAGGTTAAGCTCATATGGTGCAAAGTGCAAGGACCAGTGTAAGGATCCTGGTTTGAGCCCCTGACTCCCCACATGCAGGGGAGTCTCTTCACAGGCGGTGAAGCAGGTCTGAAGGTGTCCATCTTTCTCTCCCCTTCTCTATCTTCCCCTCCTCCCTCCATTTCTCTCTGTCCTATCTAACAACGATCAATAACTACAACAATAAAACAAGGGCAAAAAAGGAAATAAATAAATAAATATTAAAGTAAAATAAAAAGACCTACAAGATCAAACTTTTACAAGTAAACAAATGACATCTTTGAAGGAAATTTCAATAGTTATAGATATTTAAATGTACCTAGAATATGTACCAGCTAAAATACTCATTGCCTGACATCAAAACAAACTGTTATGAATCCATAGAATGGAATATGCTTCTTCAACTAGAGTACCACAACACACTCAATACAAGCAACACATTTTTAAAATAAATGTGATGAGGGGGAAAAAGAAAAAAAAATCTCTAGATACCTTGCCCCAATGCATAATATTCAGTCTCATCTATTTAAAGAACTAGAAAATGTAGACCAAATTTTAATACATTTTAGCAAATCACTCATATTCAACCATTTCATGAGGACAGGAGGGAAAATGAAAACAAGCAGGCATAATTAATAGTTTAGGAGTGATGTAGTTATGTTTGTCATTTTTAATGATGACCTGGTCTTCAAGAATGTGTGTGTGTATGTTTTCTTAAAATTAGATTACATGCAAGAAAACTATAGTATAGTATCAAGGACATATAATATACCCTTGGATATAGATATAATGTATATAAATACATTATATCTATATCCAAGGGTATATATAAATAATGCATTTCACATAGATGTATTTGGATCTTCACAAATGTTTATTTTATGTATGTGCAGCAGTTTGCTATATATCAGCAATTCATCTTCAGAAATGTACTGGGACAAAGTGCAAGGACCAGCTTAAGGATTACAGTTCGAGCCCCTGGATCCCCACCTGCAGGGGAGTCTCTTCCCAAGTGGTGAAGCAGGTCTGCAGGTGTCTATCTTTCCTCTCTGTCTTCCCCTCCTCTCTCCATTTCTCTCTATATTATCTAACAATGACAACATCAATAACAACTGCAATAATAAAGCAACAAGGGCAACAAAAGGAAAGAGATAGAGATAGAGAGAGAGGGAGAAAGAAGAAGAAGGAGGAGGAGGAGGAAAGGAAGGAAGGAAGGGAAGGGAAGGGAAGGGAAGGGAAGGGAAGGGAAGGGAAGGGAAGGGAGGGGAAGAGAAGGGAAGGGAAGGGAAGGGAAGGGAAGGGAAGGGAAGGGAAGGGAAGGGAAGGGAAGGAAAGGGAAGGAAAGGGAAGGAAAGGGAAGGAAAGGGAAGGAAAGGGAAGGAAAGGGAGGGAGGGAGGGAGGGAGGGAGGAAGTAAGGAAGAAATGTACTTGTATGGGATGGGAGTTGTGTGCCCTGTAGTGTACTCATGTTGCTTTGCATAAGGACCTGGGTTCAAGTCCCTGGTTCCCAACTTTCAAGGAAAAAAACTTCATGAGCAATAGACCAGTGCTGCAGGTGTGCCTTTTTCTTTCTTTCTCTATGTCTCTGTCAGGAAAAAAAAAAAAAGAAAGAAAATAATGCATTTATGAGCAAATAAACGTAAGATATTTGGAATGGGAAGATTCGGCTAACAGCTGGATAATGCACATGTTTACATAAAGTCATAATTTGTTCCATAGATGATATGGACTTTTGAAAAATTATCAAACAGAGACATGACATTGCATTATTATCATCTTGCTAAAACAACCCAAACAGCAGTGCAGAAGCATGCTGGGAAAGGTTGAATCAAACACCCACACATTAGTACCATTTGTCTACTTGGATATTTTGTCCTTGATACTTCGAGTTCCCAGGAATAAAAGCAATAAACATTTTCACCAGACTTGGGTTATGAATATGAATGTGTGCTCCACAGGCTAGCTCCTTGTTGCATGTCTAATGAGCAGACCAAGGCTTGTGCAGGGGAGGAAAGGACCTCAGGTGGAGGTGGAAAGCTGGCTTGGTGAGAAAAACCTGCTCTATTCCTTGCCTGAGTAAATGCCACTCTCACTACATACTGGGCCTGAGTGTAGAGCAGCATCCCATGTTTCATAAAGCAGTGTTCTGAGTGATAGTCAATTGCTTAACTTCACAAGGGGAAAATAAAACATTCCATATTTATGTTGGCAACCTCACATGGAGGTTTCTTAGTCTTACATTTGTCAGTTGACCAATTTCGATTACTCAAAGCAAAGACAGTCTGCAAATTAAATCTGTCCACTAATCTCTCTCTCTCTCTCTCTCTTTCTCTCTCTCTCCCTTCCTTCTTTTCTTTCTTCCTTTTCTTTCTTTCTTTCTTTGTTTTTTATTCTTTCTTTCTTTCTTTCTTTCTTTCTTTCTTTCTTTCTTTCTTTCTTTCTTTCACTTTTCCTCCAGGATTTTCACTGGGGCTTGGTGCCTGCATTAGGAATCCACTGATCCTTGAGGACATCTTTTCCCTTTTGTTTCTTTTGTGATTTTATCATTGTTGTTGTTTTTATTGTTATTATTATTATTCTTGGATAGGACACAGAGAAATCAAGAGAGGAGGGGAAGACAGAAAGGGAGAGAAAGACACCTTCAGACCTACTTCACCAATTGTGAAGTGACCCCACTGCAGGTGTGGAGCCTGGGGCTTAAACCAAGATCCTTGTGCCGGTCCTTGAGCTTTGTGCCATGTGTGCTTAACCCACTGCATTTCCACCTGGCCCTCAATCTTATTTCTTTTAAATCTTCCCTAATGGAAACTAGATTCATTCATGCACATGTTCATCCATGGGCTCATATCTTTGTACTTATTCTCATAAATTCTGTGTAACTTTTTCCTTAACAGCCATTTTTTTTGTATGAAATTTTACTTTGACTATGTGAAGTAGTAACACAACCTCTCTAATTTTGGACTCTCAAAGCATCAGTCATCTGTTGTTACATTAGAGAATTTTTATTGGGCATCTAATACTACCTATTACTTTTCTAATCACTGAGGGTAAAGACATTTTAAATAGAAAGAAAAATTTTCTGTTGTCATATAGTTTAATATTCTATTAGGGGCATGGAGAAAATTTATATACACACACACACACACACACACACACACACACACACACACACACACATATATATATATATATATATATATCATCACTAGCATATGTAGAGGATTGGAAGCTAATACTTCCACATAAAAAATAAAAAGAAGGGGGTTAATGAATCTCTCATTCTGGGGTCTGGGCTACAGTGTGATATACACTACAAGTAACTGAGAAAGTAGCTTAACCGTGGAATACATGCTTTGCATATATGAGACTCTGGGGTGATCTCTTGCACTGCAATGGAATACTACTCAGCTATTAAAAACAGTGGCTACAGCATTTTCAGCCGATCTTGGCTGGAGATTGAAAAAATCATGTTAGGTGAAATAAGTCAGAAATAGAAGGATGAATACAGGATGATCTCACTCTCAGGCAGAAGTTGAAAAACAAGAACAGAAGACAAAACACAAGTAGAACCTGAACTGGAGTTGGCGTATTGCACCAAAAGTAAAAGACTCTGGGGTGGGTGGGGGTGGAAAATACAGGTCCAAAAAGGATGACAGAGGACCAGTGGGGGTTGTATTATTATATGGGAAACTGGGAAATGTTATGCATGTACAAACTAATGTATTTACTATTGGATGTAAAACATTAATTTACAATAAAGAAATTTAAAATAATAATGATAATAATAATAATAATAAAGAAACAACTCTAATGTCAGAAGAGGCATAATGACATTCCAGGCTTCACCTCTGAAAGGCACTATGTAATCTCACTTAAGGGTAATCTAATACCAAATTCAGAAAGACAATGATAAGAATGGTAGTTGCTGGAAACTTTAATGGTTGTAAATGGAGAAGTCATGGACAGAGGAACTGATGTTTTATCTAAGGACAAGAAGATAGTTTATGGAGAATTACTTAATAGTATAGTTCCTACATCTAACAATATAGTCTCACTTAAGTCCATTTCATCAAAGTGATAGAATTTATGTCAAAAGTTATTATCACAATAAAAAATACAATAATAATTAGAAAGGGGGTAAAAGTTAATTTAGGGAGTGGTTATTTTATAGAAATCATGGTTCCATTCGAGTATACTTATAAACCCATTGTGTGTTGTTTTCTTTTTATTGCCACCAGGTTTATCACTGGAACATGGTAGCAACACTATAAATTCACCATTCCTGGGAGCCTTTTGTAGGAGACAGGTCATTCCAGCCTAAGGAGAGAAATAGTGTAAAACTTTCTGAAATAAACCTCATAGCAGATCTCTGTGAATCAGCTTTTAGACGCAAATCCTCCATGCCATGTGGTCAGTCAGCTCTCAGAAGTAGACCTCCATGATATATGTACTGATTCGAACTGCTTTCTGAGGTAAAATATTTTTCTGAGGAAAAAAAGTAGATTAAAGAATGAGAGAATGTTTCAAATTTAATAAGACAAATAATCACATAACTGGGTGCAGGATCCAAGTTCATGGGGAAGTTTGGCAAAAATTGACGTGTAACTATGTCCCAATAAATGTGTTCAGTGCTCTATTGCAGGCCAGGCCCTGAATGGTTGGTTCCAAGGTTCCTTGCTTCAAGGTTTTTTCAGTTCCTTCCTCTCCTTTGACCCCCACGGGAGCTGGTCTTCTGTAGCATTTTTTTTCCTTTTCTTTTTTCTTTTAATTTAATAGGACAAAGATATATTGACAGACAAGGAAGACATACAGTGTGAAAGAAAGAGACACCTGCAGACCTGCTTCCTTGCTCATTAAGCTTCTGACCTGCAGATAAGAAGTGGGGGTTTGAACCCAGGCCCTTGAACATGCTAACACGTGTACCTAACTGAGTATGCCACCACTCAGTCTCCTTCAGTGAGTCTCCACAGTAAAGTTAAAAGCATATAAGAGAGATTTTCTACATACCTTTCCCATATACAGAGAATCACAAAAATAGTAGTAGACATTTTTTCAAAACTGACTAAGGTGTTAAACTTTAAAAGTACTTATTAAATGTTAAATAAAATGATGACTTTAAATTATGCCATTGAAGAAAGGATTATGAGGTAAAAGGAACCAAAATCTGAATTCTAAAGCTGGTGGAACAGGAACCAGGGTGGTAATTTTTTCACTAGACATTCATGCCTGAGGTGTTACATGACCCAAGTTCAATACCCAAAACCACCATAAGCTAGAGATGACTCTCTCTCTCTCTCTCTCTTTCTCTCATAAAAATGATCAAGATATTTTTTCAAAGAACTAAATAACTGGGTTATTCAACATTAACAGGCTAGAGAGACTGGGTCAAACCACGGAGCATGGAGGAGAATAAGATCAGGCATGGGGACTGGGATGAGAAGGGCACAGCACCTATACATGAGACATCTGCTTTCTGTGTCGGGTCTCTGGCGGGGTGATCTCCAGGGGAAAGGTAACGAACCAGTTCTTTCTAGAGTAAAGACACCGGGGGGCCCTTCAGCGTGCTCAGAACTCCCTTATTAGCAAGGTGGACATGAGTTAAATAGAAAACCAAACAAAGGGAATTATTATTGAAATATGTCAGAAATTACAGGTTTCTTAAAGGTCGGCTTGCCCCCTATGGTAGGGGGCTGGTATGACAGGAATTGATAAGATACAAGACAGTGATTCTCCATGACACAAGCAACTTAATTATCCAAAGGTATTTGAGAGAAGCATAGGGGTTAAACCAGTAGGGCAAGACAGAGAGAAGATGGATATCAAAAGGTCATATAGTTTGGAATTTCTCTTGTCTGGGGTCTGAGGTGTATGATGGAGTGTGTGATAAGGTGTGTTCTTCTGTGATCAGAAGGTGACTTTGAATAAGTGAATCTGCGGCCATGTGGCCTGCAGTTAATGGAGGGAAGTATTGGGGTATCTGTGGGCCTGAGAGTCAAGAAGGAAAGAACTAAGTCTGAGTTTCCCCCCTTTTGCTCACCTCAGTTGAGAGAGACTCACCAAGAGGTTATCTTCTCAGACCTCCATCCAAGGATGGGGTAGAGTTCTCCCTAAGCTCTATCAAGCTTACACATAGTCCCAACATTTCTGCATGCCAATGAAGGTAAGATTATCAAGTGTAATCAAGGGGTCAATATTATCAAGTGTTTGTGTCTGCTTAAAAAATAAGGTTTTGAATTTATGTGATGATCTTACTCACAGATAAGATATAAGAAACAGAGAAAACGACAATATGAGATGAAGCTCAATGGATTATAATTTATCAGAGCAAAATGAGGGTCTCAGAAAGGGAGAGGGGGGCTGAATATCTAACTCTCTATGGTGGGACAGATGACAGTTTAGTAGAGAATAAAATGTGCTGTCACTTGTATTGGTGATGTGTGGGAAAGGGCCCTTGTAACAACAAAAATCCTGTAAATCATTATTCCTTCAATACAATGTTACTAAATTAAAAAAAAAAAAAGAAAAAGGTTTTGAGTGTGTAAAGATGGATCAATAGGACTTTAATGTGACTTTCATGGCACATCAATACTTACATATACATATAGTAAAAATTATGATATTCAGAAAGCATATATATAGTAATTGGTATTGGGGATGAATAGTTTATAGTTTACAGTCGTTGACACATGGATATAATTTCTCTTCTCTCCAAGAAAGTTGTCTTAATAACACTCTGTCCCATAACCTGACTCTTTTTCTGCACTAGGTCCCCAAGATTCTCTCTATCCCCTTCCTCCTTGGCTTTCCCTGGAGTCTTTGGCTTTGGTGCAATGTACCATCATCAGTTCCAAGGTTTATTTTCTGTGCTTTCCATCTCTGTCCTTGTTTCTTTATTTTTACTTATAAATGAGATCAACCAGTGCTTGTCTTTCTCTTTTTGGCTTATCTCACTTAATATAATGCCTTCAAGTCTTGATTCTGTAAGAATTAGACTCCAAGGTGCACTTTATTGTGAGACAGCGTATATAAACATTAATATATGTAGTTTCTTAGGTATATCATTGATAATAATAATTACATAGTGGTTACTTGATGGTTAAATGATCCAAACCATGAAAAGTATATAGAAACATTTGGTTTCCCTTAGCAAGATTATGAATAAACTCTTGTGGGGCAAATTAATTCAGTATCTAAGATGGGACAATTTTCATTAAAATTATTCAAAAATATGTACTGAAATTCTATTATTTTTCTAGCTTCAAGCTTCACTTATTTTTAATTGTTCTTTTTCACCCAATATGAATAAATAATGCAACTACATATTTTCAATTTTCCATAAGGGAGAATGCCAAGTTTGTCATATTTTATTCAAATGATATTACATAGTCAAGATTTTAAATCTCAGATTATTTAGGCTGTTAATATATGGACTTAACATTTCTTATCTGAGATTTTTGGAAGACATCAAAGATATTAAAGATTGGTTTTCCTTTCTCTTTTATTGGAGAGCACAGAGAAATTAAGAGGGGACGGAGGAATACAGAGGGACACAGAGAGAGAAACCTACAGATATACTTCACCCCTAGTGAAGGGTCCCACCTGCAGGTAGGGAGCAGGGGCTCAAACCCTGACCCTTCCACATGCTAATGGATGAGATTAACCTGGTGCACCACCACCCAACCCCCTAGAAACAAGTTTAATGATACCCATACAGAGAGAGCAAAACATGATGAAATGGGACAATTACAAGTATATCCACCAGTTTCATAGACATATCAAAAGGCAAAATTAGAAACAGAAAACAATGTGTCTCTGAGAATGATTAGGATGTAGTAAATAAAGACCAAGAACCAACACAATGAGACAAATGATCCAAGTCCAGGGATATGACTCAGACTTGTAAGAAAACACCTAAACTAATCATTGGAAAAGACATAGGTAGCTCTTGATGTTATTTATTCACTGGTGCATTTTTCCATGTGACATCACTGTATGAGGATCTTCTCCATCAAGGACTTTCATGAGCTTTACTGGACATTTTGTGATTTTTTTTTTAAAGATAAATTTATGGATTTATTTAGTAAGAGAACCAGAATATTGCTCAAGTCTGACAGAAAGCGACCCTGATAGCTTTTCTTCGTATCTTTCTCTTTTCTCTCTTTTTTTTCCTTCTTCTCTTTCTTTCTTTTTAAAAAAAATTTAACACTTATTTATTACCTTTTGTTGCCCTTGTTTTATTACTGTAGTTATTATTGATGTTGTAATTGTTGGATAGGACAGAGAGAAATGGAGAGATGAGGGGAAGACAGAGAGGAGGAAAGAAAGACATCTGCAGACCTGCTTCAAGGCCTATGAAGCAACTCCCTTGCAGGTGGGGAGCTGGGGGATAGAACCAGGATCCTTTAACCTGTCCTTGTGCTACTACCCGACTCCCATTTCTTTCTTCCTTTCTTTCTTTATCTTTCTTTCTTTCTTTCTTTCTTTCTTTCTTTCTTTCTTTCTTTCTTTTTCTTTTTCTTTTTTTATTGTCTCCAGGCTTATACCTGGAACTTGGTCCCTGTATGATAAAATCACACTCACAACAGCCGTTTTTCCATTTTCCCCTCTTCTTTTCTATTATTTGATAAGACAGAGAAATTAAGGGGAGAGGGGAAGAAAGGGGAAAAAGAAAGAGAGACACCTCAAGTATCTTTTCACTGCTTGTGGGACCAGGGTGCTTGAACCCCTGTCCCAGAGCATGTTAATAAGCCCTCCCAACTGGGAGTGTCACCACCCAGGTCCTGCTCCTAAGACTGCTTGTGTACAAGTTCACTGGTTCACTGCGCCACCCCTGTGATATTTCTTTTGCCCTGAGACTTGGCTATAACTGCATTTTTAGCTTTAAGGTAGACAACATCAGTCGGTGAATCAGGTCTGCAAGTGTCTATCTTTCTCTCCCCCTCCCTCTCTGTCTTCCCATCTTCTCTCCATCTCTCTCTGTCCTATCCAACATCTACAACATCAACAACAATAATAATTTCAACAATAAAACAACAAAGACAACAAAAGGGAATAAATAAATAAGTTTTTTTTAACACAGAAAGAAAAAAAGAAAAAGGCAGGGTTTATATGGGGTGAAAAAGGCAGGGTTTATATGGGGTGAAAAAGGCAGGGTTTATATGGGGTGAAAAAGGCAGGGTTTATATGGGATGGAAAAGGCAGGGTTTATATGGGGTGAAAAAGGCAGGGTTTATATGGTGCCCCGGGTGCTGGGGCAGGGTCCTGGGGCAACAAACCAAATAGGGGCAAAAGTTTGACAGCAAAAACCAATCAGATATTTTTAGATTCCAACTTCCTTTTAACAATTCCAGCTCTTCCCCTTACCCAGGACATAGGACTTAAGAATGAGGAAGGGGCTCTTTGGGTTTATCCACATTCCACTGAGCAAATCAGGTTTATCCAGACCAGGTGGAGAGGGAATGGTTACTGCCTCTGGGTCTAACAAAATGGAGGTCAGGGAACAGTGGAAAGGCTTATAGGTGAACACCTTCTGTCCTCACAGGGAGGAATCCAGGAATCCGGGGTTCCAATCAGGCTCAACCCACCGTGTCCCCCTCATTCCCCAATCTAGGATATATTGGAGCATAAATGTCCATCTTGTTTCCTTTTAAAATAGGGTAATTCTATTGCATCCCAATAGAATTGCATCCCAACTCCAAAACTCCTCAACGTCATTGTTGTGAAAATTTTCTAGATTGTCCATGACTTCTATTAAATTAGGATTTCCGAAAGATTCCTCTTAAATTTTATTCATACAGATATCAGACTTCAGTTCCTGATGATTAAATGTGTAAAAGTGACTAAGATTGTACCTGTCCTCATAGACATATGTAGTTGTTCTAGGTTACACACACACACACACACACACACACACACACACACACACACACACACACACACTTTAATGCAAAGTCTAGTTTGCAGCAATAAATGTCTAACTGCATAAGGGTCTGAGGTAAGGCTTGGACATCAGATAGGAGTACCATGAAGGTAACCCCGGGGAGCTCCCTGGATGATGAAATAGCACTGTGTCTCTTCCTCTCTCTCCTCTGTCATGATGTATCTTTACCTCTTTTCTCTTTCTCTTCCTAAAATAATAAAAAATAAACCAAGAGAAATTTCTTTTTTATTTTTTATTTAAGAAAGGATTAATTAACAAAACCATAGGGTAGGAGGGGTACAATTCCACACAATTCCCACCACCCAATCTCCATATCCCACCCCCTCCCCACTAGCTTTCCCATTCTCTATCCCTCTGGGAGCATGGACCCAGGGTCATTGAGGGTTGCAGAAGGTGGAAGGTCTGGCTTCTGTAATTGCTTCCCCGCTGAACATGGACGTTCACTGGTCGGTCCATACTCCCAGTCTGCTTCCAAGAGAAATTTCTGAGGTGATATATGCCCTTGGAAAACCTTAGGTCATTCTCTAGAAAATGTAAAATAATAATAATAAAGTGGAAAAAATAAAGATAACATATATGTTATTAAGCTCACTGCTTTTCAGGACCTAGCAAAAACTAATAAATTAATTATAACTGAGTACATGATTGGATAACTAAATGAATGATATCTTTTAGTAGATAGATAGCAATATCATAACAAATATTACCTTCATCTCTATTGTAGATTGGAAAGATTAACTAAACATCTATGTGTCACTTACAAAAATCATGAAATTTCTCTACCCTGGCTTAAAAATCAAATGTCTCTAGGGAGCTAATCTAAATCCATTTCTACAGCACTAGTAAATTACTTATTTATTGACAAAGAGTAAAGTATAATAGAAAACTGTGATAATGCACACACAAAATCAATACATACTTTGTACTTTCATTAACTGTAATAATCCAATATGTTACTTGGGTCCATCAGCCTAGACTTGAAACACCCTGAGACTTTACAAAAAGATCAATCTCTTGTTCTACCTCTTGATAAAAATTCTTGGGCAATTTCATGATAATAGAAGTATAGGAGCAGGCACAAATATCAGTCAGTGGCCTGATTAGTCTTTTTTTTTTTTTTTTGCATTAACTGACATTATCATTGAGCTATTTACAAATTTGCTGGATTATCTCTTTGATATATGGAACCCTGCACAAATGTTAAATACTATTATTTCCCTATATTATTACTCCTAATGGTACCTTATCATTGCTATTTATTTATTTTTAATTATTTATGTATTTATTTTTACCAGAACTCTGCTCAGTTGTGGCTTATGGTGGTGCTGGGGATTAAACCTCAAATCTTCAGTGCCTCTGACATTAAAGTGTCTTTGCATAATCATTATACTATTTCTCCAACTCTTATATAATTTTTCTATAGGTCAGAATCATACCGAAGACTACCCAACTAATTTTTTTAATATATTACTATAAATGTTTGTGTATATTTCTTACAAACACACCAACTAAATATCTAGCACTAACTTCTCTCTGCCATATGAACAATTCAATTACTTAAAATGTATGGCTTATTATTCTTTTGATTAAATGTATGATTATTTTTTAAATATAATGTATATTTAAAATGACAAAGTTTGATGTTCAATTGTATGAATGTAAAAATATTGTATATATGTGCTCAGCCAGAATCTCAATGCTAATTCAGAGAAATCAGTCAACATGGAATAATCTCTCATGCTATATATCAGGATGCTAGTCTTCTTATCCACACTTATCACATGAAACATAACTCTGTGTTCGATATCACTTTAGTCTGGCTTTTCATAATACCATTTGAACTGAATATCCACTGTGTAGCCTTTCACATTGTTTATTTACTATCTTTGAAATTCATCCAACCTCAGTAACTGGTTTCTTTTTATCTTTGTTCAAATGTGTAAATATGCCCTTGTTTATTTACACATTCCCTTGGTAAAGGGGCATTTGGGTCATTTGTAGTTAAGACTAGGGCATGCAAAAATTTTGTTGTAGAAGATTGGCTTTGAATGTATGTTCTTATCAGCATGGGTAAATTTCTCGAAGGGGAATTGCTGATCATATAGGAAAATTTTGCTGATGTATAAAGAAAACGAACACATTTTTTCAAGGTGAGACTGCTACTTTTGTATTTCTACCAATGATGCATGAGGATTCTGACAGCTTAACACTCTTATTAAGATTTGATATTACAAAAGAGAGACACAGAGAGAAAGAGAAGCTTACTTGAGATTTTGTCTGCCATTTTCATAGCTAGAGAGCAGCATCTTTCTAGTTTTCTTTAAGCCTATTTAAGGTTACACATTTTCTTGTTCTTATCTGTCATGTTTATCTCTTCCTTGCTATTTTTTTCAATATTTTGGTTAAGTATATTGTATTCTTATTGTTAAATTTGGAGAGTTTTTTTTTTCAAATGTTGGGTATATGCATTTTATTACTTGATTTTTCTCTCAGTCTGTAACTTGTGTACTGTTTTTTTTAAAAAAATATATATTATCTTTGTTTATTTATAGGATAGAGACAGCCAGAAATTGAGGGAAGAGGGAGATAGATAGGGAGTAAGAAACCTGCATTAATGCTTCACCACTTGTGAAACTTTCCCCTGCAGATAAGGACCTGGAGTTTGAACCTGTGTCCTTGCACACTGTAACATGAGCACTGAACCAGCTGTGCTACCATTCTAGCCCTTTTGTGTTTTGATTATTTATTCATTTATTCCCTTTTGTTGACCTTTTTTATTGTTTTCATTATTATTGTTGTTCTTGATGTTGTCATGGTTGGATAGGACAGAGAGAAATCGAGAGAGGAGAGAAAGATAGAGAGGGGGAGAGAAAGAGAGACACCTGCAGACCTGCTTCATTGCTTGTGAAGCGACTCTCCTACAGGTGGGGAGCCAAGGGCTCAAACCAGGATCCTTATTGCTGGTCCTTGTGCTTCGTGCCACTTGTGCTTAACCTGCTGTGCTACCACCCGATTCCTCCCATCCTGCTCTTGACTGTGTTGCCCTAGCCTCCCTGAAGGAAGATCATTTCTCAATTCAAACCAGTTTCAAAGATTCATCACCTTAACAAAGGCCCTCTGGGCAATGTCTTTGTGAGCTCACACAGAACTGATAATGTAGATTCACTTAATAAATGATTCCTTTTTCTTTTTCAAACAATAGACTACCAACCAGACTGTAAGACTTAGTGTGGATGTGAAGTTAATGAAGTAAAGTGAACCTCAGTGACTGCTTGAATCAGTTCTTTCTGGCTTGGAAGTGTCAATTCCGTATCTTTAGCCTATTGAGATCATGAAACAAAATCCTAGTCTTGTAAAAAAACTACTCCTCCTGCACTCCCAGAATTTTCAAAATTTTTTATGTTGGATGTGGAGAGAAAGATATTCTAGAACAGCTTAACTGTTTGCAGCAGATCTGGTTTGACAGTAAGAAGTAACAAGTATATACATCTGCATTTTTTTCTTTTTTCAACCGGATTACATTATTGGGGAATACTGACTTAGAAGACTGTCATTGTCACAGGGTTAAAGATTTTTGTGATGGCACTTTATCCACTACCTTCTATTCCACCATAGGTCACCAAGTTCCCAATTACCTTTCACTCTCTGGCTACCTCCCATTTTTGAGTACTTTGAACTGATTATATGGAGAGACCCCAGTTTACTACTGATTCACCCTTTATTTTCTTTTATTTATTTCGTTTTCTTTTCTTTTCTTTTCTTTTCTTTTCTTTTCTTTTTCCTCCTGTATTATTGTTGGGGCTTAGTCCCTGCACTAAGAATCCACTGATCCTGGAGGCTATTGTTTCCTTTTTTTTCCCCCTTTTTGATTGTATTGTTGTTGTTATTATTGTTGTTGTTTTTGCTGTCGTTGGGTAGGACATAGAGAATTGAGAGAGGAGGGGAAGACAGAGAGGGGATAGAAAGACAGACACCTGTAGACCTGCTTCACTGCTTGTGAAGTGCCCCCCCCCCCTCACCTCACTGGATCAGACCAGAGTTAAGGACCCTGGTTCCAGCTCCTGGTCTGATCCTTGTGCTTGCAACCATGTGCACTTAACCCACTGTGCTACCACCAGCCCTCCTTATTTTGTTTCTTAAAAACCCATCTATGAGACATGATCTGGAGCTTTTTTGTTTTCTGTGTTTTTATTTATGTGTTTATTTTTATGCTTTCTTTTCTTTGTGATTGTAGTTTGTTCTTTTTAAATTTCTCTTTCAGGCTTACCTCATTAGCATGGTTTCCTCCAACTCAAGGAAGCTGTGGCATATATATAGAGGAATGTAACTTAGCAATTAGAAAAGATTAAAGTTTCTCTTGTGCTACAATATAAAGGGGACTGGAGGGAGGCATACACATTTGAATGAAATATATATTATAAATCATCTGATATCTCTGAAACTCCTATATGTATCTTCTTTTTTATATTTATTTATTTTCCCTTTTGATGCCCTTTTTATATTGTTGTTGTAGTTAGTATTGTTGTTATTGATGTCATTGTTGTAAGATAGGACAGAGAGAAATGGAGAGAGGAGGGGAAGACAGAGAGGGAGAGAGAAAGAAAGACACCTGCAGACATGCTTCACAGCCTGTGAAAGGACTTCCCTGCAGGTGGGGAGCCAGGGGCTCGATCCAGAATCCTTATGCCATTCTTGCAGTTCGCGCAGTGTGGGCTTAACCCACTGTGCTACTGTCTGACTCCCAATGTACCTTCTTGTCTTTATTTTCTACCCCATGTCAGCTATCCTGATGTCTACATTACATTAAAAGATTATGCGCGCAAGGACTGTTTGCAAATAAACAGGATTCTATTTGAATAATTAGCTCTATACATAGGCATGTGCTACATCATAACCGCATAAAGAAAATATATTTCCATGTGCAACAGTGAAGGGATTCCTTATCTCTGCTACTTGGGTCAGTTTTCAAAAGGATACATTAGATGTATTACTATGTTAATGCAGAAAATAAGCACATGGAATAAGATATGGAATACAACAAAAAGTTGAGGGCAAGGTCTTATGGGGGCCCACAAAGAGGTCTATTTTTTTGTTCCTTATAGAGAAGACCGGTAACAATGGAGAGGGATTTATTTGAGGTCTAGGACCATCAAGTCTGTTTGGGAATCTCAGGACTCCCCAAATAGGGCCCCAGCTGATGGAATGCCTGATAGTGACTAAAGATTCATCTTTAAAGTATGCCAATCTCCTGCCCTTATTCAACTTTTGCAGTCCTTGTTTTGATAAGGTTAGCTTTGGAGTGAGTGGGAGAACTGTATAGGAAGTAGGTGAGGAGGGTATCTAAGTCTAAGCAGACACTATTTCATTATGAACTTGATACTTAGTCACTAGAGACTATTGTGTATTTTTGCTTTTAGGTATATATTTTGTCATACTCCTTGAGGGATAAAGAGTAGGAAAGCTATCAGTGGAGGGGATGGCATACGGAGGTCTGGTGGTGGGAAATGTGCACAGTTGTACTCCTCTTATCCTACGGTTTTGTCAATGTTTCCTTTTTATAAATAAAAAAATTAAAAAATAACAGCATGTCACATTTTAAAGTTTTTTGATTGAAATTTCATTGAATCTATATATCAAATCAAGAAAGTTTGACATTTAAATAACTGTTTAGTTTTCTCATCTAGAAACATATTTTTACATGTCCTTGGAACTTACTCATTTTTCAACTTTGTAGCTTTTTGTTTGATGTATTATGTGTATAAATCAAAGGAACAGATTAGAATTTCAGGAAAAGGCTTGCATAAACATGGTCACTGAATTTTTTAAAAGAGTCCTACTTATTCACTAGATATCCATCTGAAATACAAGAAAACATATCAGCTTTTAATTTGATAGTCAACAATTTGACATGAAATACATTTATATAACTAAAGGTAAAAGCACAATGACAAAAATGTTATCCATAAGAGGGAGAAAATGTTGCACACCTGTGTCAACCAAGGTAGATCACATGTCCTATAAAAGTAGAAGGAATGGAAGGCAGAGCCAAAATGTCTACAGGAAGGGAGGCAAGCCTGGGGAACTACTGCTTGGGAATTATCATCTGATGACCTCACCAATGTGCCCTGAAACCTCACCTTTCTAGATCTTTACCCCACTAAAGAAAGATAGAAACAGGCTCTGGGTAGGGCATCTGGCCATAGCACATCAGGTTAAGCACACACGGCATGAAGGATCAGACTGGCGTAATGATCCCACCTATTCACTTGCAGGGGGGTCGCTTCACAAGTGGTGACGTAGGTCTTTGTCTTGTCTCCCCCTTTCTATCTCCCCTCCTCTCTCAATTTCTCTCTGTCCTATCCAACATCAATAAACAACCACAAGGGCAACAAAATGGGAAAAATGGTTTCCAAGAGCAGTGGATTCATGCTACAGGAAAGGAAATCCAGCATAACCCTGGAGGAGAAAGAAAGAGAGAGAGACACAGGCTGGGGGTATGGATCCACATGCCAACACTCATGTCCATCAAGAAGTAATCATAGAAGCCAGAACTCCCACCTTCTGCGCCCCATAAAGAATTTTGATCCATACTCCCAGTGGGGTAGAGGTAATAAGAGCTCAAGGATAAGAGGGCTCTGAACTCCAGCTCCATCAAAACCAGGAGAGAGAAGGAAAAAGGGAGGGACTTTTGGATGTAGTAATGGGGATATTGTGACTTGGAGGGGAAGAGAGGACTAGATCTGGAAGAAATTATGTACAAATGTAGACAGAAAGCTATAGAGATTATAGTCAACAAATGTCTGCTACCTTGGGAGAACCATTGTGCTTGGCAATGGAGGGACTGGAGATTCAGAGCTCTGCTGGTGGGAACAGTATGGGATTATATCCCTGTTGATATGTAAGTTTGTAAATTAAAATTAAATAACTAATACAAGAAAAGGAAATATCACCTGATCCTTATCTTCTTGAACAAAAGAGAGATTGCAGGAAACACAAAGAACTTCATAAAAGTGGATGCAAAGAAATCACTCAGGAAACATACACTGTATTTGAATAGTAGAGGGGCAGAGAAAAACACTAAGCAGAATAAAGGCAGTATGTGAGGGTTTTGTTTGTTTTCTGTTTTATCTTATTTTATTTATTAATTCCCTATCATAGCCCTTGTTGTTTTATTGTTGTAGTTATTATTGTTATTGATGTCATCATTGTTGGATAGGACAGAGCCTATCTCCAGCATCATACCCATAGGTGAGAAAGTTAAAGCACTTCCATTTAGATAAGGCACTAGATAGAGATGCCCACCGTGGTTGCTATTAGTCAACACAATGTTGGAAGTCCTCGCCATAGCAATTAGGCAAGAGAAAGAAATTAAAGGACTAGAGACTGGAAAAGAAGCAAAGCTGTCACTATTTGCAGATTATATGATTTTATACATAAAAAAATAGTAAAAAAAAAAAAAACTAGGAAACTCCTGGAAATTATTAATCAATATTAATATACAAAATAATATATAAAAATAAGTGACATTTCTCTATAGAAACACTAAGTCAGAGGGAGAAGAAATTAAAACATCAATCCCTACTATAAAAGCAAAAACTATCAAATATCTAAGAATAAAACCAGTCAAAGAAGTGAAAAACCTGTATATGAAAAACTATGACTCAAGGTTTCCCATGTTTCGGATCAGTAGAATTAACATTATTAAACGACTATTCTATATAGAGGCATATACAGATTTAATGTAAACCTCATTAGAGTCCCAACACATTTCTTTAAGAGAATATAAAAAAGCAACAAAAGTTTATCTGGAATCAGAAAATACATAGAATCTCCAAAGTAATCTTGAGAAAAATGAACACAACTGGAGTCCCAATGGTCCCACATCTCAAACTATATTATAGGGCGAGTGTACTCAGAGCTGTCTGATCCAGTGGAATAGAACTGAGAGCCTAGGAACAAGTACCTACACCTATGAAAATCTAATTTTTGACAAGGGGATCCAAGATACTCAATGGAGTAATGAGAGTCTCTTCACCAAATGGTGTTGGGAAAACTGAGTTGAAAGATGCAGGAGAAAGAAACTGGACCATTAATACTCACCATATACAAAAGTAAACACCGAGTGGAAAATTGATTAGAATTTTAGACCAGAAGCAATCAAATATTTACACAAAAACGTTGACAGAACTTTTTTTGACCTAAGTTTTATAGATGTCTTCAATAATCATGTCTATTTACAAGGAAAACAAAAATAAAACAAGACTATATCAAATTGTAAAACTTCTACATGGCAAAAGAAATCACCACCCAAACAGACTTTATATAGAATAGGAGAAAATCATTTTACACCATACATCAGACAAAATGTTAATAAATAAAAAATATAATGTGCTCACCAAACTCAGCAATAAAAAAAGCAAATGACTTGATTCAAAAGTGAGGAGAGAATATAAATCTCTTCAATTTATAGGGCCAACATATACAGGAAAACATGCTCAAAGTCTCAACTTATCAGAGATATACAAATGAAGATAGCTATCAGATACCTACCACTCCATTCTTGTGAGACTGTCATACATCAGAATGGACAGTAATAACAAATATTGGAAAGGTTGCAGTGGTAAAGGAACACTATGCTGTTAGTGGGAACATAAATTGGTCTAACCTCTGAGGAGAACTAGCTGAAGAACTCTCAGAATGGTCTAAGTGTGTTGGATAGTATGCCAGCTCCCCCTGGCTTCTGCTTAACCATATGCCTATATAGGGATAGATTTAATCCCATTCAAAGCTTTGGTCTATTTACATAAATCACTTTTACATTTACATAAAGCACTCCAGGGCATTGGTGGTTCAGTGATAGGATTCTCACCTCCTCTGCCCCCTCCTTGTCACACTCTGATTTTCACCAGTCACTTTTCTCTCCACCCTCTCTATGTCACATCCTGTTTCCACCCTATTTGGCAAGTATATATAAAGACAGCATTGTGAGTTTTAGGGTACTTGAGTTTAGCTTAGCTCGTCTTAGATTGTGCTGCGTCCTGCATGAGTAAAGAGATACTGCCTACAGCTCAACCATGGAGTAATGAGAGTCTCTTCACCAAATGGTGTTGGGAAAATTGAGTTGAAAGATGCAGGAGAAAGAAACTGGACCATTAATACTCACCATATACAAAAGTAAACACCGAGTGGAAAATTGATTAGAATTTTAGACCAGAAGCAATCAAATATTTACACAAAAACGTTGACAGAACTTTTTTTGACCTAAGTTTGTTACCCGCCAGTGAAGCCAGCCCTGAGAAAACCACATAACTCGTCGAAAACAACATAAGTGGATATACTCTAGGACCTGAAAATTATCTCCTGAAAAATTATCTCCTAGGGATATGTCCCAAGGAAACAAATACACCCACCCACCCAATGAGATCTATGTACACATATGTTCTTAGTAGAACAATTTGTAATAGCCCAAACTTAAGACCAGTCTAGGTATCCCACCACAGATGAGTAGCTAAGAAAGTTGTGAGTGTATATTTATTCAGCTATTAAGAATGAAGGAGTTGGGAGTCGGGCTGTAGCGCAGCGGGTTAAGCGCAGGTGGCGCAAAGCACAAGGACCGGCATAAGGATCCCGGTTTGAGCCCCCGGCTCCCCACCTGCAGGGGAGTCGCTTCACAGGCGGTGAAGCAGGTCTGCAGGTGTCTGTCTTTCTCTCCCCCTCTCTGTCTTCCCCTCCTCTCTCCATTTCTCTCTGTCCTATCCAACAATGACGACAACAACAATAATAACTACAACAATAAAACAAGGGCAACAAAAGGGAATAAATAAAAATAAATATTAAAAAAAAAAAAAGAATGAAGGAGTCATCTTCTTCACCTCATCTTGGATGGAACTTGACAAAATCATATTAAGTAAGATAATCCAGAAAGGAAGGATGAATATGAGATGATCTCTCTAACTGCAAGAAAAGAAATGGGAAACAAAAGTAAAATATGCTTTGGTCGATTGCACCAAAGCAAATATCTCTGGGGTAAAAAATCAGGGGTAGGGTGAGTTTGGGGAATCTGGTGCTTAATGACAGAAAAAGATCTAAGTTGGGGGTGGAAGTATTTTGTCAACACCTATAATAATGATGTAAAATTTTACCCATGTGTCAATAACTATACTGTAAATAATTAGCCCCTCAAAATTATTTAAAAAGAAAATAAATAATAATAAATGCATTGGATTTAAAAAAGAAAACTTTTGCTCTTTTAATATCATGATCAGGGAATGAAAGACTTATTTTTTCTCCAAAAAACAATGATGGTGTCTCAGTACTTTGTTATCTAAGAAACATTTTGTATCTCAAAATAAATAATTCTTTCAGCACAATTAGAGAATTTAATTTAAAAATGAAAAAGTTGAAACAGATGTTTTGCCAACACAACTTTACACGGTCAATAATCATTACTCTTTATGAAAAGTATTTTAGCATTATTGATAATCAGAGATGTGTAAATTGAAACCACTTGAGATCAACTACAAAGGCTAAGATTTTTGAAAGTCTGACAAAGCACTGATGTAAAGATTAAAATAATAGCAATGTTTGCATGCTGCTTTTAAAAAAAATTCCCTATTTAGGATTGTTTACAGTCAACAGCAAAATACAATAGTTTGTCAATACATAATGTTTCTCAGTTTTCCACATAACAATTCTACCCCCACTAGGTCCTCCTCTGAAGAAGCAGTGTTCCAGGATGTGAACTCCCACCCCCACCCCAGAGTCTTTTAAACATATTACATTTTAATGGTAGTAAAGTGTATATACAAATTACTTTATTTATGAGAGAGATTCTGAGATTATGACAGGGAAAAGCCAGTGCACTGATCATTTCTGTCTTACTTTGGAGATGGGGACTGAACCAGGGACTTTGTAGCCTCAGGCATGAAAGTCTTTTGCATAACCATTAATCTGTCTCCCTAACCCTGTATTGCCTTTTGTTAGTTTAAGTAATGCAAGTGTTGTGAAACTCCCTGGAAGTTTACCTCAGAGTTAAGTATACCTTGAGCACATTTCCCTGTGGTTCCACTCAGTTTATGTTATGAATTCCTTCTGGAGAACTATCATTCACATTTTCATGACTCTTTAAAACAAGGAGAGGACCCACCAATATGTCCTGGAGCTCTGATTCCCCAGAACCCCTCCCCACTAGGGAAAGAGAGAGGCAGGCTGGGAGTATGGATCTACCTGTCAACACCCATGTTCAGCAGGGAAGCAATTACAGAAGCCAGAACTTCCAAATTCTGCATCCCACAATGACCTTGGGTCCATGCTCCCAGAGAGATAAAGAATAGGAAAGCTATCAGGGGAGGGGATGGAATATGGAGATTTGGTGGTGGGAATTGTGTGGAGTTGTATCTCTCTTATCCTATGGTTTGTCAGTGTTCCTTTTTATAACTAAAAAAAATAGAGAAAATAAATAAATAAATATTTTTTAAAAAAGTGAAGGCAAGACCATAGGGGGAAAAATGGATATAAGAAAAAGAAAAAAAAGATATACATAGATAGTTATAGATATAATGTCAACCCTTATCTGTGACTTAGGGAGAACTGATGCCTTTTCCAAGAGGTAGGGTGGGTGGAAACACAGAACTCAGGTAGTGGAAACGGTGTGGGATTAGACCGCTATTACCGTATAATTTTGTAGATCAATATTAAATCACTACTAACAATTTTAAAAAGGAGGGGACCAGGTGTTGGTGCACACGGCTGAGCACACATGTCATAATGCACAAGGACCCAGGTTCAAGACCCTGATCCCCACCTGCATCAAAAGTGGTGAAGCAATGCTGCGGGTGTTTTTCTCTCTCTCTTTCCCTCTCTCTACCCCCCTTCATCTTGATTTCTGGCTGTCTCAATCCAATAAGTAAATACAGATATATTTTTAAACATTTTTATTTATTCCCTTTTGTTGCCCTTGTTGTTTTATTGTTGTAGTTATTATTGTTGTTGTCATTGTTGAATAAGACAGTGGGAAATGGAGAGAGGAGGGGAAGACAGAGAGGGGGAGAGAAAGACAGACACCTGCAGACCTGCTTCACTGCCTGTAAAGAGACTCCCCTGCAGGTGGGGAGCTGGGGACTCGAACCAGATAATTTGTTTTTAATTAAAAAAAAGAGACTGTAAGAAGCTAGGTCAATAAAGGAACACAGGGTGACATTTGACCGAGTATTGCACCAAAGGAAAAGGACCCTGGGAAAGAAGGGAACTGGATGGGTATGGTGGTTCTGTTGAGTAATAGTGGGAAAGCATGTATGCTGGAGAAGATAAGGATAATGTTTTGCCTTACAGGGAGACAGGAAGTTGCACCTATGTGTCAACAACTATGTTGCAAACTGAATCCCCTAACAGAGTGTGTGTGGAGGTGGGAAGACAGACATGGAAAATACAGAGTAAAACTTGGACTGGGTGTAGTGCATTGCACCAAAGTGGAGGACTCTGGGGAAGGAGGGAAGAGAAGAGACAAAAGGAGTTTTAGGTCTCCCAGTGCAGAATGGTGGAAAGGGACTGAAGCTGGTATCAAGAGTGTTTTGTGCATACATACTAGGTGGAAATGAGAGATTGCATTCATATATCAATAGCTGTACTCTATACCATTAAAGTAATTTGGAACAATAAAAATAAAATACCCCCCACAAAAAAAAAAATGATCATGCAACACAGGTTTAGTGTCAGAAAGAAAGACTTTTTATATTTAATTTTTTAAAAAAATATTTATTTCCTTTTGTTGCCCATGTTGTTTTATTGTTGTAGTGACAGTTGTTGTTGTTGTTATTGATGTCATTATTGCTGGACAGGACAGAGAGAAATGGAGGTAGGGAAGACAGAGAGGGGGAAAAAGACAGACACCTGCAGACCTGCTTCACTGCTTGTGAAGCGACTTCCCTGCAGGTGGAGAGCCAGAGGCTTGAACCGGGATCCTTACACGGTCATTGGGCTTTGCTCCACGTGTGCTTAACCCGCTGCTACCACCCGACTCCCTATTTTTTTATTTTTTAATATTAAAAAAAATCTTTATTTTATTTATTGGATAGAAACAGCTAGAAATGGGGAGGAAAGGAGCATGATAGAGAGGGTGAGAGACACAGAGAGACACCTGAAGCAGGTAGGGACCACCGGCTCGAACCCAGGTCCTTGTGCACTGTAATGTGTATGCTCAACCAGACGTGCCACCACCCAACCCCAGAAAAATTACTTTTACTTACTTTATTTGTTATTTTTCAAAATATTTTATTTATCTATTAATGGGAAAGATAGAGGAGAGAAAGAACCAGACATCACTCTGGTACATGTGCTGGTGGGGATCAAACTCAGAACCTCATGCTTGAGAGTCCAGTGCTTTACCCACTGTGCCACCTCCCAGCTCACTCTTTGTTATTTGTTAGTGGACATACTATAGCTAGTTTGAGGAAATAGATTAAAGCTGGCCTCTTTTCCCCTGACTTTCTTTTTGAAAATAATTTAAATATTTGTTTTGTTTTGAGTTTTAAAGATAAACTTATATGTTCTGTTAGCATTCTTGACACCTCATTCACCCCTCTTCTCTTTATAATTTGTTATTTTAATTTTGCTTGTTAGATAAAATTTCAGTTTGGTTTTATTTCATTAACCTAATCTTATCTATCTAGGTCTGTTATATGAAACACATGGTTTCTTTTTCTCTTTTCAGTAAATTTATTTAAAAAAAAACATTATTCTTAACTCTGTTACTAATTGCTAATATTTAATTTCTCTTTGTGTAGTTAACTTTTATCATATATAGTGTATATGACATGATATAAAATATTATCCTTCTCCTCAGGAACTGTTACTGATAATTTATGAAATGTAATGTTTTCACATTCGGGACATAAAACTCACATTTACATGTCTTTTAATCTAATCTGTGCAGCTGTTTATACTTGTTCAAAGTCAATATGTTTAAGAAAATACCCATAATTCACCACACAATGCTTCCTTTTCTAAATCCTTTACTCACAGGATCTGAGGACAACAGATTCTGCTCTGAGGTCGAATTTTTCTCTTTATTAAACTTAGAGACTCTCTTGATTTTACTAAATGTTGTCGTTTGAAAAAGCAGAATTGTTCATCTTTCCATCCACTCAACAAGCATGTTATGTGAAGTTTTAAGTAAACATTGTGACTTCAGCGCCTAAACTATCCCATTATACTCACCAACTGTCTTCCTCTTCCTAAGAGAAATTTCTAAAACATTCCTCCTTATCAAAGTCTACTCCTAAAATGTATATTGTGTGATAAGCCACAAATTTGTCAACAGAAACATAAAAAGAAAAATACCATTACTCTCAGGTGCTCACATGGTTCTCCTTCAGATTCAAATGAATATAAGCCACACAATCCATTCTTGTGGGTCCTCATGTGGTCAGAGATTTCAGCTTGTTCTATTCGACTCAGGATGTAGTCGGCACCCACCTCCACAGTTTAATGGTGGGCATATGACCTGGGGTGGTTAAATACAAGTGAAGAAGAGTTAAAGAAACAGTCACATTGTTTTGTCTATTTGGAGCACGAAAATAAATAATTCTTCAGGGCTAGGCGGTGACACACCTGGCAGAGCACATATGTTGCTATGCTCAAGGATTAGCATTCAATTTCCAGGTTCCTACCACGAGGGATGAAACTTCACAAGTAGTGGAGCAGTGTTAGAAGTATCTCTCTCTCTCTTTAATTTTTATTTATTCATTTATTATTTGAGTAGATAGAGATAGAAAGAAATCAAGAGAGGGAGGGGAGACAAAGTGGTAACAGACAGAGAGACACCTGCAGACCTACTTTGCCAATCTTGAAGCTTTACCCCGAAGGTGGGGACCGGGGATTGAACCTGGCGCCTTGTGCATTGTAATGCATGTGCTTAATCAGGTGTGCCACCACCTGGAGCCTCTCTCTCTTTCTCTCTTCTTCCTGCCTCTAGATTCCTTTCTGACCTTATCAATAACAGAAAGAGGGGAAAAAATAGAGTCATTGGAAGTAATGGAGCTGTGTAGGTACCTAGGCCCAGAAATAACACAGATTGCAAAAAATAATAATAAATAAATAAATACAATTTTAAAAAGAAATAATTTTTAAAAGATTTATTCTTTAATTATTGGATAGAGACAGCCAGAAATCAAGAGGGTAGGGGGTGATAAGACGGAGAGAGATAGACACCTGCAGCACTGCTTCTCTACTCACAAAGCTTTCCCCCTGCAGGTGGGGACAGGAGGCTCAAACCCCGGTCCTTGTGCATTGTAACACATGTGCTCAACTAGACGCACCACCACCCAGTGAAAGAAGTATTTAAAAAAAATATTTATTTATTCCCTTTTGTTGCCCCTGTAGTTTCATTGTTGTTGTTATTATTGTTGTCATTGTTGTTGGATAGGAAAGAGAGAAATGGAGAGAGGAGGAGAAGACAGAGAGGGGGAGAGAAAGAAAGACACCTGCAGACCTGCTTCACCACCTGTGAAGCGACTCCCCTGCAGGTGGGGATCCGGGGCTCAAACCAGGATTCTTATGCTGGTCCTTGCACTTTGTGCCACCTGCGCTTACCCTGCTGCACTACCACCTGACTCCCAAAAGAAGTGATTTTTATCTAACTGTTCCTTGGAGTTACATATCTCAACATGCATATGGTAAGTGAAGCCATATTCAAGAGTGCCTCCAGATTAAGGAGCAGCAGTTTAAGGAAATTCCACACAAACAGAGTCAGAGACCTACTTATATCATCCCTTTAGCTTTTAACAACTTTGAACTCTCTGTTATGCTAAACAGCATCTCTCTCTCTCTCTCTCTCTCTCTCTCTCTCTCTCTCTGTCTCTTTATGAAGTCATTTTAATTTAAACTTTCAGTCAAACACATCTTAATGAAACATGGTCTCCAGTAACTCTTCAAGGCACTCAAAATGGCATGTAAAATTCATCACGATAGAGCCTTCCCTCACCTCTCTCTATTCAGTTGCTCCTTTTCCTACCGTTTTCTCTAAAATGTGTTATATTCGTCAAACTCCGATAACACAAATGTAGTTAAATAATCTCTTTCTTTGAGGAATACATTTGCATTATATGCCTCTAGACTTCGTCAAACCTATTGTGAAAACATCGGTGTACTTAAATGTTTTTAAAAAATATTTATTTATTTTCCCTTTTGTTGCTCTTGTTGTAGTTATTATTGTTGCTGTTATTGATGTCATCATCATTGTTGGATAGGACAGAGAAATGGAGAGAGAAGGGGAAGACGGGGGGGCGGGGGGGGGGAGAAAGATAGACACCTGCAGACCTGCTTCACAGCCTGTGAAGCGACTCCCCTGCAGGTGGGGAGCCAGGGCCTCGATCTGGGATCCTTCCTGTGGTCCTTATGCTTTAAAGCCACATGCGTTTAACCCGCTACCGCCCGACTCCTAGTGTACTTAAATCTTAATGTTCACCATGTTGCTTTTGTGTTCCATTGCTTCAAGTATATATGCTGTACACCGACTGTATTTATTTAAATGCTAGTTGACTAACCTAAGAACATTGAAGTTAAGTTACCAGAAAACTTATAAATTAGAAAAAAATAAAGAGAAAACATGTTTTTCTTTTCATTTTTTAAAAATGTCTTTATTGGGGGATTAATAGCTTACAGTCAACTGTTAGTTTGTGCATGTGTAACATTTCTCGGTTTTCCACATAACAATTCAACCCCACTAGGTCCTCTTCTGCGTCATGTTCCAGGACCTTAACACTGCCTCCCCCCATCCAGCCCAGAGTTCTTTACTTTGGTGCAATGCTTTTATTCTTCATATGGTAGCTATGGCAATAATAGTTACATGTAGAGTAAAATTCAAATGACCAGTACTTCTACATTTCAAAAAATATGAGTTGTAATATGTTATTTCATAAATTTCCCTGTTTCAACTCTAACTAGGCATTTAATAATCACTGTATGAATACTATGTGCTTAGAATGTTAAGGCCTTCTGAGAGAAAAAATATTGAACAAACTTAAATTATTCATTAATAGAGCAAAACATGAATCAAATAGTCAGAGAAACTTGGGTAGTAAGGAATCTATAAAGGTATTAGGCAGGAGAACTATACCTGTTGATGGGATTATGTAATAGGGTCAATTAATGTAGTGAAAGAAATCAGAAAAGTCTTTTATAAGTTGACACCTTAATGGTGAGTAAGTCTGCTTACTAAGCTAAGATAAAATGGAAGAATGTCCCAGAAGGAAGGAATCATATGTACAAAGTCTCTGAATCAGGAAGAAATGTGCTGAGTGTAAGATTCTTAAAAATTTGTGAGTTTAAGGGGTGCATTGTAAGGACAGTAAGGCATGAAGGAAAATATCAATAGTATTTCCAACATACCTGCAGTCATGGGTAATAAAGTACTCTCATTTTCTAAAAATAAAAAAAGACCTCATAAGATTTAGAAATGGCTCCAGAGTTATTATGAGTGACCGAACCAAAATTCAGAATTCTATTTATTGTTTTCACTTTTGGTGCAGTTTCAGTCTAAGCCCTTCACTATAAAGCTTGGACAGCTTCTCAAAAGCACTTGAAATTTAGTGGAAATAGAAATAGATAAAAAAAATCATATATAATACAAGGCAGGAGGAGAAAAACCACTGAAGATATACATAATTTAACTGCCAAGGATCCCGAAGAAGTCAGCTGTTCGGCCATGCTCATTCGGGCATTATTTAAAGTAGCCACAGCCTGGAATCCACCTAAAAGCCTAGCAGTGAATACATGAACAGGTTTGAGCCCCTGGCCCCACCTGCGTTGGGGATGCTTCCCAAGCAGTGAAGCAGGTCTGCAGGTGCCTCTCTGTCTCTCCTCCTCTTTATCTTCTTCTTTTTCAACTTCTCTCTGTCCTTTTGAATAAAAATTAGAAAGAAAAAAATAAAGGTAAAATAGAAACAATAGATTTGTAATGCAGGTACTGAGCCACCGCGATAACCCTGGGGTAAGAAACAAATAAGATATATATATGAAATGAACATATCTGTATGTGTTTATATATATATATATATATATATATATATATAATATATATATATATATATATATCGATCCTCAATTTATGCTTTACATGTATAAAATCACACTACACTCACAATGTGTGGGTCGTCCTGGGCTTTTCGTCCCCCTGGCCACTGGCGACAGAGACGGGGACGGACCCTGGGGGTCCAAGGGAGGAATCTACAGACCAGGGTGAACACGTGGAGACAGACTCTAACCTCTGAGAGTGCGTCAGAGAGCAAATTCGTTTTATTGTCGCAAGCAAGGGCATTTATATATTTATGTTTGTGGGATGGGTGTAGTAGACCAATCACATTTAGTTTTAGCAATCATTTCGTATATAGTGAGTAAGGGTCTCACTAGAGGGTAACACAGGGTATGAGGAACAAGGAACAAGGATGTTTGTCAAACTGAAACTAACAGCCATTTAGCAGTTAGAGATTATCCTGTAACTAAGTAGGGGCTTAACAGAAGGTAGTTTCAACCATGAGGCCAATGCTCTGGGGAAAAAAAAAAATGTTATAGGCGGATGCCCTTTGTCGATCCCAAGGGACTCTTTATTGGGGACAATAGTCCCGAGGGTCTTGACCTGCTTGGTTTCTCATCTGCTGGCCCAGGTGGGGTACACCTACTGTTCTCACGCAGAGGGTACCCACCCTCCTCAAGGCCTCAGGGTCCCCTAGGGGTCATTCCCCAGGGACCTTCCCCACAGCAATGGAATGCAATTCAGTATTCAAGAAGAAGGAAATTTCACCATTTCTGGACACAGTTTTTAGCATAAAACGTGTTATGCTGGGTTAAAAGGAAGGACCATGTCTAGCTTTGTGAGAGTTCTCCAGACTGCTCTCCACAGAGGCTGGACCAATTTACATTCCTACCAGCAGTGCAGAAGGGTTCCTCTGTCCCCACAACCTCTCCAGCATTTGTTGCTGCTGTCCTTTTTGATGTATCTGATTCTCACAGGGGTGGGGTGGTATCTCAATGTTGTCTTTATTTGCATTTCTCTGACAGTCAGTGACCTGGAGCAATTTTTCATATGTTTGTTAGCCTTTTGGATCTCTTCTGTAGTGAATGTTCTGTTCTTATCTTCTGCCCATTTTTGGATGGGGTCATTTGCTTTTTTGTTGCTAAATTTGCTGAGCTCTTTGTGCATTTTGGTGATTAGTCTTTTGTCTGATGTATGGCATGTGAGTCTCTTTGTTTGGTTTCCTTTGCTGTGCAGAAGTTCTGGATGGATAGTGAAGGCAGATTTTCAGCTTTGCTGTGGGAGTCAGGGGGGGAGTGGTGAAGCAGGACTGCAGGTGTCTCTGTCTCTCTCCCTCTCTATCACCCCTTTTACAATAAATAAATAAATAAGAAAGAAAAGTTTAAAAAGAATTAATATAGCCTGCTAAAAAGGAGGAATATGTACATATACATATACATATATAGCAAATCAGCCTATCTCAGTGAAATTGGGATAAATACTGCAGTTTTCCAATGGAGGGGATAGGGAAACAGAACTCTGGTGGTGGGATAAATATGGAGTTATACCACTATTATATTACATATTTTGTAGAGTAATATTAAATTAATTTATTAAAGTATTAGATTAATTTATTTAATTTAAAATAGTAAATCTATACTTAAAAATAAAACAGTGAGATATTTATTTCAGTCAACTGTGGAAGGACAGGTTTATTATAAATCTAGCATTATTCTATTTGTCTCTTATTCTTTAAGCTATATCTCATATACTAATATTTCACTCATAACTTATTTGAAATAATAGTTTTATTTTTGTTGTTATTACATTATTATCTAAAGCAAAAGGACAATATAGAGTCTAGGAAAATCATATCTCTTCCATAAACAGAACACAGCTTGCAGGAACAATTTTCTTTCTCTCTTGTTATTTATTTTTCAAATATACCAATGATTTTACTTTCATGAATGGTACAGTTGATTAAATTTCCTTTTGAAATTGAGAATATTAGTGCCCGATTTGTACCATCTTCCCTTCCTTCTCAAATTTGTGAAATGACAGAGAATCCAGAAAGAACTGAGCCTGGCTCTTTACCAAGTCTTTCCTGGCAGATAAACCTCTCTTTTTTTTTTTTTTTTCTAAAAAGAAGATTCCAGCTCTTGATGAAAATGGGAGAAAGATAGAGAACTTCTTTTGGCAACACCGAATTGCCTGAATGCATCACTTCTTATTTCACTTTCTAGCAGTTTTAGACAGTTTCCAATCACACCAATGCTTTCCTTTGTGCTATAGCACAGATAGTTCTTTCTACCCAGGACATCAACACTGCCCTGATTCACCTCACTTGGTAGTGGTTCTCAACTTGGTCAGTGGAAAAGGGATTTTACTTCAGCCCCATATGTCAGATGGTCATTGTGGCTCACATTCACCTCTGCTTGTATTTTGTCCTTCAAATACACTGATGAGGTATTAAGGGTGAAGAATGAGCTCTAGAATCACCTAGGAGATTTTATGATCATGGCAGCAGATGAAATCATTCTGACCCCTGGCTCTTATGACTTAGAAGTGAAACACCCCACTTAGGCTCAAATGGTATGGTTCAAAGGCAGTCACGTAGCTATAGGCAATGTCAAAGAGATGAGATATACATTTTCTCACGTGCCTGGGATGAGCAGAATGAACAGCAATCTAATTCACAGAATTACTGACTAGCATAAATAGGTTAAAAAGAAAGGTAAATCGTGTTCCCTAGACATGTCACCCTGCAGCTGAATAATTTAAGAGAAGCTACATGAAACTTAAGAGAAAAAAAAAAAAACGAGATTGGGATATACCAAGTCACCTTAAACTCCACAAGTTAATTTGATATTATATTGTAGGGTGACAATTAATGAATTAATGGAAGAAACTTTAAGCTTGTACTCACAAGGGTTTAACTACCAACACCGATTGCTGTTCAGGATTGAATGTAGGATTTTGGAGCTTCAGACATGAAAGTCACTTTGCATAACCATTGTGCTATCCACCTCCACCCTAATGTGCTTATTTATTTACTTATTTATAAAATACAATTATTTATACAATTCCATATAATTCCCACCACCAGAGCTCTGTATCCCATCCCCTCCCTTGAAAGCTTCCCTATTCTTTATCCCTCTGGGAGCATGGGCCCAGGATCATATGGGGTGCAGAAGGTGGAAGGTCTGGCTTTTCTAATTGCTTCCCTGCTGAACATGGGCATTGACAGGTGTATCCATGCTCCCAGTCTGTCTCTCTCTTTCCCTAGTGGGGCAGGGCTCTGGGGAAGCAGGGCTCCGGGACATATTGGTGGGGTTATCTGTCCAGGGAAGTCTAGTTGGCATCATGATAGCGTCTGGAACCTGGTGGCTGAAAAAGAGTTAACATATAAAGCCAAAAAAATTGTTGACTAATCATGAACCTGAAGACAAGAATAATGCAGATAAAGATTTGGTGTCTCCGTTTTGGAAAAAAGTTGTAGGTTTACTTTAGGCATATTCCAAGGGGCCCATGACCTTACTAGTTTTTGCCTGAGTTTGACATCTAACATGCAGGTGGCCTTAGTTATTGTCTGGGCAGATGGAGTCATAACTGGGACAAAGGGACTAGAAAGTTGAATCAGGGAAGAGAGGGGAAAGATATATAAATATTGTTAATTCTAAACCCCATAGATTTGATCTAAGGCCCATAGTCAGCACAGGAGCCTATGTAACCTCTGCATCCCTGCAGGTCTGAGCTGGCATTGAACATTCCAGGCTGTGCTAATTTCAGGACCCATCATCCTCCGGTGGTAGGTAGAGTATGTTATCCAACCTCCCCTCAGAGAATGGAACATTCCCTACCTTTGTTGATCCACACTGAGGGCAAGGTCTTATAGGATCCCACAAATATGTCTCCCCTTCTCTGAATCCATTTTTCATTGACTAGATAGACATCAGAATCTCCATCTCACCTTCCCTATAATGTCATAGATAAGAACAGAGACAAAATAAAAACTTCTTCAGAGCATGCACAAAAGCTATGCAAAAAGAAAAAAAGAGAAGAATGGAAGGAAGGAAGGAAGGAAGGGACAAAGGAAGGAAAAGAAAGAAAGATAGGAAGAAAAAGGAAGGAAGGAAGGAAGGAAGGGAGGGAGGGAGGGAGGGAGGGAGGAAGGAAGGAAGGAAGGAAGGAAGGAAGGAAGGAAGGAAGGAAGGAAGGAAAAGAAAGATCTGAATTTCATTATCTTGACTGTCTTTGTTTTCCTCTATGGAATTTCATCTTCCCTGGCTTAGCCATCTGCTCAGTCCACACTCACTGCTTATTAGGATGTGCTAGAGACACTAAGGTAACATGATCTGTGATTGTGTCATAGATTAAAAGCTGCAACAGTCACGTTGGGAAGTGTTCTTGCCAAGCTTTGTTGTTTAAACTAAATTAGCATCCCATGGGCAATAGAAACACAGCAGAAATTCTGCACAAGCCATCCATCAGTGGAAACTATCAGAAGACCTAGGTCAGAAACTGATAACTCTTTGTGACCTTGGGCAAATCACTTAACCTCTTTGAACGTAAATGGTAAAACTGCTAAGTTGTATTAAAAAGAGCTTTTATCTCACAAGTCTCCTGAGAAAAAGAACGGTTTTTCAAAAGTTTAAGCATTTATTTCATGCTAAGGAAAAGTAACAGTGTTTCATTGGGAGGAAGAGGGGCAGTAGTGCAAGATCTGTGGAGAACTGAGAAAACAAGCAATGCCAGTGGAATCACATGGAAAAAGATACATTAGTTTTCACTTATTGCTACATCATTCAGTGCCTTCACTTAACAAAAATCATCAGTCATTTTTGATACTGGAGATGCAATATACAAAATAATCACAGTGCTTATCCTCAAATGAAGCAAACAGAAACTATGGAAATAGATCAAGGATTCTACATGAGCACATGGAAGAATACTATGGAGGAAAACAAAAATAAATGAATATAAAAAGTACATATATGTAATATGAGAAGAAATAGCACTGGCTCTGAGTTAAAAGCAAGTGAGAAAAATGTCAGGTTCAATTCCCAGCACCACCAAAAATCAGATCTCTGGTATTTCTCACACACACCCACATAGCTTTCTCTAAACATTTCTCACTCATTAAAATAAAATTATTTTTAAAGAGAGAAAATGCAAGTCATTGAAAATGATTTGATAGGAAAGAACTTGATACTTTAGAAGGAAAAAAAATGAAAGAGTTGAACAGAATGTATAAAGTATATTTTTCCAAAAAATAAGAAAATGGTCAAGTTGCTTGACCATATATAGATTATCATATAGTTGTGGTGGGGGTTGAAAGCATAATAGTTATGCATAAAGACTCTCATGCCTGAGGCTCTAAAGTCCCAAATTCAATCCCTGGTACCACCATAAACCAGTTGAGCTGTGTTCTGGGTTCTCTCTTTCTCTTTATCTCTCTCATGAAAATAAAGTAAATAAGAATTTTTAAAAAGGAATGAGAGATTATTATGTATCTTAAATATGCTTTGCTGAGTGACTTATTCTGTTTCTGATTTTTTCAAGATACCATGGAGTACACTAAATCTTGAATTTATAAGAAACATTTTAAAGGGTGGAGAGTAGATAGTATAATGGTTATGCAAACAGACTCTCGTGCCTGAGGCTCCAAAGTCCCAGGTTCAATCACCTGCACCACCATAAGCCAGAGCTGAACAGTGCTTTGGTTAAAAAGAAAAAAAAAAGAAAAGAAAGAAAGAAATATTTTAAAATATAAAAAGTTAACTGGATATGCCACCTGGGCATAGTTCTAGTCTTTCCTTAAAAAAATGACCCACTAGGGAGTTGGGTGGTAGCACAGCGAGCTAAGCACAGGTGGCACAAAGTGCAAGGACCGGCATAAGGATCCCGGTCTGCAGATGTCTAACTTTCTCTCCCCTCTCTGTCTTCCCCTCCTTTCTCTATTTCTCTCTGTCCTATCCAACAAAGATGACATCATTAACAACTACAACAATAAAACAACAAGGGCAACAAAAGGAAATAAATAAATTTAAAAAAAAAAGAAGCTTAAAAAAAACCACTAGTGACTATGTAAATAACTCAACTGGTAGGACATGGAACTTACATGCCTGAGGCTGTTAGTATCCTTGGAGTCACATGTGCCAAATTGGAACTCTAGTCATCCTGTCGTTCTTTTCCTCATGTGAAGCTTTCTGTCTTTCTTTCTTTCTTTCTTTCTTTCTTTCTTTCTTTCTTTCTTTCTATCTTTCTTTCTTCCTTTCTCTCTCTCTCTGTCTCTGTCTCTATCTCGTCTCTCTCTCTGTCTCTCTGTCTCCCTCTCCAATCTATAAAATATGTAAATATATATATAGTAAAAAAAATACAACTAGCTAGTCTTCTGTTACTAAGCACTTAATATCTTAAAAGTCAAGTCAGAATAATGCCATTCTCTGAAATAAACCCTAACTTTTGCCATTAACTCTTCAATGAAATAACAGACAAAAAGCTTTTTAGAAGAGATTAAACAGTATCAATGCTAACCACTGTTATTATTTTCCCATTACTTTTGTGAGTAGGGCAAAATAAGACTGAATAAAAACTATAACACATTTGCTTTGGTATCTGCCCTTTAAAGGGTGAGCAGAGACTGAACTGAATGACATTGTACTTTTCTCAGTGATAAATTATGTTCAAAAAGGAAAGAGGCATTCATATTTCAGTTATGATATGTTTCTAAAAAAAAAAAGAGATGAACATTTCAACAAAGTTGTTCCTATGCGGCTCCAGCAACTCTCATTGAATTTCAACAAACCCATTCCTTAAATTAGAAGTGAAAATTTGAAGAGATTAGTGAGGAATCAAAATTCTAAGCATGCATGTGTATTTTCATCTTATGTAAGAATTAAGTTTCCTTTTTCTTTTAGAAGCATCATTTTTTTATGATTTTATTGGGGGTGATTTTTATATAATTGTTGTTGACACATGGATATGATTTCTTAGCTTCCTTTGATGGGTGTCTGCAGAACATTCACTTCCAGTTTAAGTCTTTTGCCACCAGCATACACCAGGGCCCAAAGACTCTCTCTAATAGCTCCATCTTCCTCCTCTTACTGAGTCCTTCTTGGTGCAATACACCCCACCTTGTAGAAACATCATTACTTAAATATATATAAGGGTCAAGAGGCCATGCTACTTGCTGTGTGCAAGCATCCAGGCTCAAGTCTCTGGTTCACACCTGCAGTGACTGGGGAAACATCATAAGCGCCCTCTCTCTCTCTCTCTCTCTCTCTGTCAGTTTTGTTTGTTTTCTGATAGACATTAAGAGGAATAGAGTGAGAGAAAGAGAGAGAGAGAAAGGGGAGGGAGGGAGATATCAAATTTAAAAAAGGCTATTGGGAACAATGAAGTTGTTATGCAGGCACCAAGCCTCAGCAGTTACCCAGATGGCAAACCAAACAGGCAAACAACACCCCTCTTTTTACTAGTCCTTGAATTCTTACCATTAATACGTGTTTTTGATATACTTGAAGTATGTTTAATTGATAGTAAGAAAACTGAAAATCTTACTTTAAACATTTTCAGGCCAGGGGGAGGTTCAGCAGCAGATAGCATGATTTTCTGTGAGACTGTGACTCTAATTCCCAGGACTGAATATAAGTGATTAGTGATCTGATCTGTTTTTCTTGTTTAAAGTAAGTCCATCTTTAAAAAAATAGATAATATATTAATATTACAAGATCAAAATGCAATTTGATTTCTTTATAAATTAGCAGGTCTCTTATTTATAAATCCAGAAAAATGTTAAGAAAATGTTTGCCATTTTTTTATACTTAAAGTTCATTACATACTTTAAAATGTGGTAATTTTCATTTTTAAATATTTGATTTGTCTAACAGAGTAAGTTTCCTAAACATATAACTATTTCTCATGATCTAATAAATCAAAACTTTAAGAAGTACTAATAATATTTATAGAGCTACTATTGATAATATTTTACCAGACGCTTCAAATAAAAATGTCAGCAAAATCAAAATTTTGATGCCACATTTTAAATTGGAATCAATTTAATCTATTAGATACCCTACCCTGGCAAACTGTATTTTAATATGCTAACCTCCTCTAAGTTATAAGTGATTAAATGTCAAAAGAGCTCAGGTTAGTTTCAACCTTAACACGAAAATATTAGCACATTTAGTGATATTTTTCTTCATCAAGTTCATAATTGAGTCTATCATTTCCTATGGTTAAACTACTCATTCATGTAGCAATTAATTTGTCAAAATATCAGCGCCTACTTTGTGTCAGGCTCTTTCTAAGGTGCTATACCTAAAAGAGTGAAAAATTAAAAAGAAAAAAGTAATATCCCCAACATAGTCTAAGACGAGTCCAAGGGCAGAGAAAGAAGAAATGGAAAATTCAATCATATGATATTTCAGATTACAAAGTAGAGAATATATGCGGACAAAGACTTTCTGAGTCAGGGAGGTGACACTCAAATAGCCCACATAGTCAGGAATGGAGTATTGCGGCCATATTGAAAAGTGTGTGTGCAGACCCTGAACAGGGAATGCAATTTCCACAGTAGAAAAAGCCAAGGCCCTGTAACTGGTAACATGAAGCAAAAGGAAAAGGGAAAATCTGGAGTAAGAAAAAAAAAGGGGGGGGGGCTTCTAGCAATGCAAAGCCCTCCTCATCATTGATTAGGAATAAGGAGGAAGCTTCATACAGAGACTTGATGCCAGCCATGTTATAACATCCCATGGTCATTCATCTTCCCAATAGAAAAATAAATTAAAAAGAAAGTGTGTGTGTGTGTGTGTGTATGTGTGTGTGTACACTTCCAAGGCCCCACCTTCACTTCCTTTCTAAGTCATCTCTACAGCTATTACAAATTCTGAGTGTTCTTCATTCTCCTCTTTCCTCTCAGGTAAGGCAAACAAGTCCTGACTTCCTCAGGTGTTCTTCAGATTCTCTTCCCTTTTAGTGATGGGGTAAAAACAAAGGTTTTTGGTCACGAAAGTTCTGGGTCCTGATGTAACTGGGGTTCAGGGTTCTCTCTGGCCCTAAGTTTCTCCTAACAAAAACATTTGCTTTTCACTTAAAATACCTTCTTCCAGTTCTCTACAAGGCTTTTAATGGATCTAGTCAGGGTCTACTCACTTAAAGAAGAAAAATGAGTATAATTTCAGCCAGTAGACTCTTGTTTTGAGGATCCCCCAAAGCAAAATACAAACATTATTATGTCTAAAAGGAAATAGGTCCAGAAAGGTTGGGCTAGTTTTCCAATACCACTTCTTCTTCTTCTAGCATTTGCCCTTCTTCCGTAGCCAGTCAACAGCGTCAGGTTGAGCCTGATGTAAAGTTTCGAGACCTCCTTTGAATCTGCAGAGGTGGCAGTCGTTGACTATGTGGGTCATAGTCTGTCTGGAGCCGCAGGGGCAGTTCGGGTTGTCTCTGGCTCCCCAGTGATGGAACATAGCGGCGCACCGGCCATGGCCTGTTCGATAGCGATTGAGGAGGGCCCAATCATAATGTGCTAGGTCAAAGCCGGGTTGACGCTTGCAGGGGTCTGTGATTAGGTGTTTGTTCTTTACCTCAGCTGACTGCCAACTCTGTTTCCAAGAGTCTGGAACAGAGAAGTTCAGTGTAGGCGTAGGGGACCAGATTGGGTTATGAGATGTCAAGCGTTGGACAGGGTGGGCAAAGATATCCGCGTATATTGGCAGGTCCGGTCAAGCGTAGACGTGGGAAATGAACTTAGATGATGCCGCATCCCGATGAATATCTGGCGGGGCGATGTTGCTAAGAACTGGCAGCCATGGAACCGGGGTGGAACGGATGGTTCCAGAAATTATCCTCATGGAGGAATATAATTTGGAATCGACCAAGTGGGCATGAGGGCTACGGAACCATACTGGGGCACAGTATTCTGCAGTGGAACAGCATAATGCCAGAGAGGATGATCATAGTGTGGAAGCGCTCGTGCCCCATGAGGAGCTGGCCAGTCTTGCAATGATGTTATTCCTCGCGCCCACCTTTGCTGCAGTTTTTATGAGATGTTCGTGAAATGACAGGGTGCGATCGAGAGTAACGCCAAGATAGACCGGCTGGGCTTCATGCCGGATTCTCGTGTCGCCAAGCTGCACATTAAGCTCAAGCGAGGCCGAGGCATGGTGTAGATGGAAAACAGATGATACCGTTTTTGCAGTGCTAGGGATTAGTAGCCATTTTTTACAGTCATCAGATATCAGAGACATTCCAATACCACTGAACATATTAATATCAAAACTCTGATAAAATAAGTAAAACAACATGCAGGATGGAATCTGTAAAATCGGACTTTGAGTTAAGATTCAATTTTCTATTTTTTTATGCCATGTTCTCATTGTACTGTGATTATTTGGTAGTAACAAGAATGAAATTAGGCATTTTCTTTAACTACTTCATTAAGAAGCTTGTCTTATTTGTTGAGCATCCTGAAGCAGTTTTCTCTTTCAAGGACCACATACCCTTATGCCAAATCTGGACTTAGCTATTTTCGCCACAATTTTAGTGTTTTCTAATTAACCAAATTGCTTTCTTTTCATTTTTCTTTCTTAAGATCTAATTTTGTAAAAAGTATTCTGTGTGTAGCATGGGACAATTCCCCATTATGTAATCTATCTTTGGATTAGCTGAGTTTTACTAAATGTGCTACCGTTTCTCTTTTTTCAAGTGAAGAACTTAAAGAAACTTTACGTCTTTTAACAATACTCTATGGATCTTAATGTGTATGCATTGGGTTCATTTACATTCCATACTTTTATTCTTAGTATAAAATGTTCTACCCTACAGACAAATTTAGTATTCAAAAGATAGGAAACATCAAAAAAATTAAAATAACAGTGTTTTTGCATTCTTACATCTTGTATCAGGATATATATATATATACTTTTTTTTTCTTATTTCTAGAGTCTTTACCATTACAGGCTGACTTTTTTTTTTTTTTCAGAGAAAGAGAACCAATATTGAAACACTCCTGTAGTTCAGGTTTGAATGAGGGTCATATGGAAGGTAAGTCTGACTTATAACACAGGCAAGCTAGGTGGCCAAATATATATTTTCTTTTCAAGTCTGCATTTATTTGTTTTGTTTTTTAAAAATATTTATTTATTCCCTTTTGTTGCCCTTACTGTTTTTTTATTGTTGTAGTTATTACTGTTGTTATTGATGTTGTCATTGTTGGATAGGACAGAGAGAAATGGAGAGAGGAGGGGAAGACAGAGAGGGGGAGAGAAAGATAGACACCTGTGGACCTGCTTCACAGCCTGTGAAGTGATTTCCCTGCAGGTGGGGAGCTGGGCACTCGAACCAGGATCCTTGCACTTTACACCACCTGTTCTTAACCTGCTGTGCTACTGCCTGACTCCCCATTTATTTGTTTTGTAAGAAGAACCATAGCACCCCTCTGCTATATATAGTGCCAGGAATCAAGCTCAGTACCTGGTGCAAGTTTAGTTCTACCTACCATAACACATCAATAAGTACAAGCACCACACTACAGACTAAACATTTTATTATTCTGTTACTCCAAAATGTCCTGTCATGTCACAGGTTCACTGGCGTCTACACCAGTGCCAAGTATTTTCAGAAGATTACTTATGGCAAGGAATCAATAGAGAAAGAAAACATTTTTAGAACATGCTAACTACTAAAAGTCAGTTGCCTAGTAAGACAGAGGTTGTCTCATTTGAAGCACTTCTTTGTTCCAATATACTTAAGAGACCTAGAAGTTCTGTGTATTTTTCATCAGTTGCACCCAATATAGTCTTTTCAGTGTAATAGGAGATGTCTATTACACCCAGTAACTGTAAATTGTTCTGCCAAATCTGAAAGTCGTCTCCAGTTTTCTGTCACAGAAAAGGGATGACAGTATTCCAGTCATTTCTACCACATTAACATTGACAAGAACAGGGAAAAAATTCTATCCATTGCATTCTACTCCTGCCTTACAAAATATATATTACCTAAGAGAGACAAATCAGTGAATGAAGAAATGGAAGAATGAATATTTATCAATAGTTAAAATTGATTAAGGGCTCCAAGGCACTGTCCCAAATCCTCTCTTCAAGTGATAGAATCTTTACAACAATCCTACAAGGAAAGTACAGTTCTCTTTATTTACCAGGGAAGGTACTTGTGGGCTGAACTGCCAAGTGCAGGCTGGACTTCGCTTAAAGCCCAGATGATGGCCTTGGTGTCGGGATGTAGTCCTAGCTCCAACTTGTATTTTTCTGACTCAGAGCCCTTGTTGCACTTGATACTTTTCTGCACCTGATAACTTTTTGCGCCTAGCACTCAGGTATGAGTAATGCTGACAATGACTCACCTCTGCTCAGCATGTCTAAGCTGATTGTATCAGCTGACGTGATTTTTAAAAGGCTCTGCTGGCAACAGTAAACTACCACACTTGCACTTAACTTGCTTCACCAATGTCATCTGTGTATGTTTTTTTCCAGTTAGGGTTTTCACCTCACTGAAGTCTCCATTAGCCAGTAAAGACTGACACTTGACCATACTAAAATTCAGGTGTGCTTAAAAGCTTGCAAAACATTGTGGAGTTAAAAAAAAATTGGATTTCCCAACCTAGTCAATGCAACCAGTACCACCTCAGCATGTTTCACTTCCAACTGCATCCAGAGCTGTCAGGTGTGGACTGTGAATCCATCAGCTTCATTACTCTGACACCAGGTTCCAGATACTACCATGGTGATAAGCTGACTTCCCTGGGCAGACAAACCCACCAATGTGTTTTAGAGCCCCACCTCCTCAATCCCTGCCCCATTAGGGAAAGAGAGAGGCAGGCTGGGCGTATGGATCGTCATGGTTAAGCACATGTTCAGCAGAGAAGCAATTACAGAAGGCAGACCTTCCACCTTCTGCATTCTATAATGACCCTGGGTCCATACTCCCAGAGGGATAAAGAATAGGAAAACTGTCAGGGGAGGGGATGGAATATGGTGTTCCAGTGGTGGGAATTGTGTGGAATTGTACCCCTCTTATCCTATGGTCTTGTCACTACTTCTATTTTATAAATAAAAACTATATATATATATATATATATATATATATATATATATATATATATATATGGTTTCCTGTGCTGAACATACTTAACTTTTGATTTTCAATGATATATACCTGAAATATATTTTATATCACAATGTTTTTTCAACAGATAAGAATGGGAACCAATTAAAAAAGGAAGTCATAGATATAGGACATTGAACCAGGGTTAAAATCCCGAAATTTGACCATGCTTCTTCTCCATCATGGTCAATTCCAACTTTAAGTATGGTTGAGTCTTGATTCCTACTCAACTCTTAATGCACAAACAATCATATACATGCCACTGTCCAAACTCAGAGGCAGCTGGTAGTGGCACACCCAGTTGAGTTCACACAGTACCATGTATAAGGACCCCCTGTTCTAATAGCCACTGCCCCCTCCACCCCCACCCCCCACAAAATGCAGGGAGTAAGCTTCATAAGCAGTGAAGCGGGTCTGTAGGTGACCTTCTCTGTCCCTCTCTCCTTCCTGTTCTATTAAATAAAATTGGGAGTCGGGTGGTAGCACAAGTTAAGCGCAGGTGGCACAAAGCGCAAGGACTGGCTTAAGGATCCCTGTTCGAGCCCCCAGATCTCCACCTGCAGGGGAGTCGCTTCACAAGCGGTGAAGCAGGTCTGCAGGTGTCTATCTTCCTCTCTTCCTCTCTGTCTTCCCCTCCTCTCTCCATTTTCTGTCCTTTCCAACAACAACATCAATAACAACAACAATAACTACAACCTTTATTCTCAGACAGTCGGTGTCAGTTTATAATTTAAAACTTAAGTCAGATTAGGGGGTGGAGTGACACTTTAGTTCCTCTCTCTCTCTCTCTCTCTCTGCATCAATGAAGAAGGACATCTGTGGACTCACAAGTCAGTTCATCTGGAGAGCCTGCTCTGTCCTGTACAAAATGCAGGTTCAAGTGCAGCCCTTACCATACTGGGCCGCTTCAGTGCTGTGGTGTATTTTCCTCTTTTCCTCTGTGTCTCTGCCTCTGTCTCTCTTTTTTGTCTTTCTCTTTACTTTTAAAAAAATATTTATTTATTTATTCCCTTTTGCTGCCCTTATTATTTTACCATTGTAGTTATTGTTGGATAGGACAGAGAGAAATGGAAAGAGGAAGGGAAGATGAGGGGGAGAGAAAGAGAGACACCTGCAGACCCGCTTCACTGCTTGTGAAATGACACCCCTGCAGGTGGGGGCCCGGGGCTGGAACTGGGATCCTTACGCCAGTCTTTGCGCTTTGTGCCATGTGTGCTTAACCCAGGTCGCTACTGTCCGACTCCCAAATATTCATTTTTAATTATATCATATATATTTTCTTTTTTCTTTCTCAGGCTGAAAAGATACATAAATTTTATTCATTTTCTCTGTTCCCTTTGCTAAGAATAGTGCCCGGCATATAGACAGAACACAAGTATATATTAAGACAATTTATATAAAGCTGTTGTGCTGTATTATGTCCCAAGCTGGAGCACAAAGAACATTGATTTGCCCAGAGAAGAGGAAAATAAAAGAGAAGAAGATAGCAGAAGGTTGAATTGCTTATTTTGTCTCTCTTAAATTTCAGAGACTGTGTTAGACATTATATTATTTATAATGTGCAATTTAATTCTCATAACTGCTAATAGAGTAAGCACATTTACAAATAAGGAAATATTTGCCTAGATATATTAAGTACTCCAAAGTATAATAAAATATAAATGACAGGGCAGAGTCAGCACGCAAAAACATTTTCCTGATGTGTAAAGGTCCTTTTCATCCTGTTTTTCTTGTTTGATCAACATAACAACCCATGAACACTTATTCAATTTTTGCCAAAGTAACAAGTCACCAGGAAAGAAGAAATGTCTTCAGGGTCATGTTGCAGGGACGCGATTGAACTCAATCGAATATATCAGACAGTTTATGTCCTTTAGGACCAGATTTCTAGTTATTACACCTACCTGAGACTTGTTCTACTTAGTCAGTTCCGAGTCCTTAGGTTACTACTTACTAGACATCAGATGTCCAATGAAAAGACTCGACACAAGATTAATTAGATCTTAGAAAGTCTTGGCACAGTCTCCAGACACAACAGAATTTATCAGAATCTGTAATTTTCCTTTGTTTCTTCTCTAATGTGAGAACAGGACTGATGGAAGATGCTCTTGGAGCTCTATTAACAGATGCTAATTAAAGTCTGGTTTTGGACAAAAGAAAACAGCTGAAGAAAGTATAACACAAGAGCAAAGTACAGATGGCAAGGTGGGTTCCTAGGGCTTGTTGATTAAGACACAACACCATGGAACTCTTAGCAGCTGAAGCTGTTTTCTTCCTCATGCAGACACAGTATGAAAGTAATTATTCAAATGTAAATTATGCACTGCTTTTCTTTAACCTTAAGAAAACAGCCTATTCACTGTACTTACAAACTCAAGTAAATCCAACTGAACACTTTTCTGTAGGCTCTTTTTAAAATGTACCCTCTCTCCCTTTCTTTTTTGTTCTGTGTTTTTAATGTAACTCTCCTTTTAGATGTGACTTTGCAAATAAAAACCACGTAACATCTGGAACTGCTTAAAAGCAATGTCTTTTCTCCTTTACTTTTCTGTTCAATAACTAAAAATGGACTTCCCAATTTGCATCATGTTTTTTTTTCTCCCTTTGCTTTATAAAATAAATAAATAAATGCCATCTGGTCTAAGAGCTCAGTTGCCAATTATCAGCCTGAGGCAATCCAAAACTGCCAGATAGTCAACTCAGAAAATATGGTTTCAAGAGGAAATGTTAACAGAGCCCTCGCTGTGGTATGGCTAGGCACCCTGCCAAATCAGCACCCCATGCAAGCAATGTCTTATCTATCAAACTTGGAAAAAAAAAATCTTTGCCATCTGCATTATGGTATATTTACACCTTCACTTATCTTAATGAAGATGTCTTTAAAAAATTCAGCTGTTTCCTAGTTAATGAACATATTGACATCACAGAAATCTGATCAACACTCTTCATGATGAGGCTGTGGAGTATGCTAGAGAGCTGATTTCCTAACTCTTCATTACCATGGGATCACAGTGCTGTGTTGTCCATGTCTAGTCATTTCTAGTAGTTTCTTCCTTTCTTTCTTTCTTTCTTTCTTTCTTTCTTTCTTTCTTTCTTTCTTTCTTTCTTTCTTTCTTTTTTTCTGCTGTTTCTGTTGGATTAAAGCTTTTCATTCCATAGTCAGGACTTATTCTTTTATGTCCAGCCATGTCAGGAAATAGGCAATTAGACTTGGTTACTATGTTAATTCCTTTTTTTCTTTTTTCTTTTTTTTTATTTAAGAAAGGATTAATTAACAAAACCATAGGGTAGGAGGGGTACAATTCCACACAATTCCCACCACCCAATCTCCATATCCCACCCCCTCCCCTGATAGCTTTCCCATTCTCTGTCCCTCTGGGAGCATGGACCCAGGGTCATTGTGGGTTGCAGAAGGTAGAAGGTCTGGCTTCTGTAATTGCTTCCCCTTCCCCGCTGAACATGGGCGTTGACTGGTCAGTCCATACTCCCAGTCTGCCTCTCTCTTTCCCTAGTAGGGTGGGTCTCTGGGGAAGCTGAGCTCCAGGACATATTGGTGGGGTCTTCAATCCAGGGAAGCCTAGCCAGCATCCTGGTGGCATCTGGAACCTGGTGATTGAAAAGAGAGTTAACATACGAAGCCAAACAAATTGTTGAGCAATCATGGATCCAAAGCTTGGAATAGTAGAGAGGAAGTGTTGGGGGAGTACTCACTGCAAACTCTAGTGTACTTCTTCTTTCAGGTATATATTTTGCAGTAGTTTATGGATACATGTGAACATATGCTCTCTCTCACAGAAACTGGTGTATATCTAGGTTTTGGGACTTTGTTAGGAAGTGAACCACCTGAGATGGAATTAGAGTATACTATGAAAGGAAAGGTCTCACCCGAGTAATGAAGCTGAAGGGTTGTCATTCCACACGTGAAGTCTCTGGACACAGTCTGAAGTGAAGCATGTTGAGGTGGCAATCGCTGTGTTGATTAGGTTGTGACTGGAAGATGCAATATTATTTGATATGGATTGGGAGAGGCATACGGGAAAGTGGGCCCTATCCAAGGGTTCCAGGACTGGGGGAAGTAGGGGCTCTATAGTGGAGATGTGAGGTTCTTGCTGTCTTAGGGTTCAAAAAGACAATCGATAGTTAAAGTTATCATCACATTATTTGGTAGTTGGGTTAACTTTGAAAAGTCCTCTTGATAGGGTTTGCTGTACAGTACCCAGTATCTTGTATATAGCTGTGCTAGTGGTTGATTCTGATCTACTTGGTCTAGGCTTTTGAGAGAGTTTGCATATCAATTTCACAGCCTATATATTAAAAAGATTCAGTTTGTGTTTTGAAAAACTTCGAGACATACAATTAATTTTCCCCCTCTCGTATTAATTAACTAGTGATTTATATGACTACATTTTGCTAGGAGTGTACATAAACACCATTCCCACCACCAAAAGACTGTGACCCATCCCTCCCACCCCCACCCACTCCCCACTGGCCCAGGAAGCTGCATGTCTACCCCTTACCACAGGGTTTTTACTTTGGTGCCCTACTTACAATTTGGTCAGGTCCTGCTTTTAGCTTCCCTTGAGTAATTCCTTTTTTTCTAACTTCAGCAATAGGTGATTTAGTATCAGCATGCCACTCTCTTTTTTTCTCTACACAATTAAAACCTAGTAAGGTGTGGGAAGTTTACTCCACATACCCTTCGCATTTATTCTCTTCTCCATTGCTACTCTCCAGATCTGAGCTGCTAATACCTCTTGTCTGGTGTCCTTTCTAAACAGTCCACATGTTTTTTTAAATTTAATTTTATTAATTTTCCCTTTTGTTGCCCTTGTTGTTTTTTATTGTTGTAGCTATTATTGTTGTTGTTATTGATGTCTTCATTGTTAGATAGGACAGAGAGTAATGAAGAGAGGAAGGGAAGACAGAGAGGAAGAGAGAAAGACAGACATCTTCAAACCTGCTTCACTGCCTGTGAAGTGACCCCCCCTTCAGGTGAGGAGCTGGGGGCTCAAACCAGGATCTTTATATTGGTCCTTGCACCATGCCATGTGCGCTTAACTCACTTCATTAGAGCCTGACCTCCATCATGATGAAGGAATGTTTGGTACTGTGATCTCTTTCACACTCAGTCTGGCTCTCTACCCCTCTGTCTCTATCAAAAAGCAAACACCCCCCCCCACCAACACACACACACACACACACACACACACACACACACATTAGGTGTCCCAACTTATGTCCCAAAGTACCAATATGGGATATTCCAGTTCTGGGCACCATAATCTAGTTCTTGTCTGACCCTGTCATATTTGAACAACAAGGGAAAGAAGAAAACATTTAGATAAGCCGATTACCTTCATGTCCAATCTTTATGAGATTTATTAAGGTGTCTGGGGGTGTGAGTAATTTCTCAGAGCACTATTCATCTATGTAGCAGAGAGAAGAGTGTCACCACATAATAGTGTGTGAATTAAAGCACCAAAACAAGGAGTCTATTTATTTCGCTATTTTCTTGGATCTAATGTAAATAGAATATCTGGTAGAAAGTCAGGAAGCAAACCAAAATCATAAAAGCTGACCCAATTGGTGTCCACATGCTCATTTTATTATCGACCGTGGTTTGAACCCTCTGACTCTTAAGATCCTCCAATCCACCAGGAGGACATTGTACATCCAGGTGGAGATAAAATGCACAACAATGTCCTTCCTGCCACTCAACTGCTTCGAGCCTTCAGCATAAAACCCAATTATCCTTATTATCTTACTTTGCATAGATAAAATTGTTATGATTGCTCAAGATATTAAATAGCATGCTTTTCAATCCTTTGACATTGATTGGCTTGATGATTTAAAATAATTTAAAGGATAAAATGGAAATAAGACAGAACTAAAATAAGTCCCAGGCAGTGATTTTCATAGCCAGGAATGGTATTTTCACACAGCAGGTGTTTAGATAAGCATTTTATACATAAGGAAGCAGGAAGCAGAGTGACAAATATAGTTAGAGGATTTGTATTCTGCTTGTTAAATTATTTGGTTATCCTAAGTATCATGGTCTTTTTTTCCCCCCGATTTTACAGTGAACTAAAGCTTAAAGCTTTTTTCTCTTTGCGCAATAGTGCTTTGTGGTATTTCTGGGACATTTTGAATTCATGAATATGGTACCTTTCTATAAACTATACAAAACACATAATTGTCAACTGTGAATATTTTGAATGAAAAGGCAAGTTAGGGATTATTTGTCACCACGGTTTTTATGAACATATGATAGCTTTAACTAACAGACTATTATTACTTGAATATATTTCATGAATCTTAGTGATGAGAATGACATAAATTCAATAACTCAACTATTAAAATCTATTTTACGTACCTATTACATACCAAGAATGGTTCTTGAGGCTGAATACAGAGGTGAATAACAATATTTCAATAATTCTATGATGTTTACTCTAGATTAGACAAGTAAATGGATGGTAATTGTATTGTGTGGCAATTTCTGTGGTAGACTTATTACATAAGAACACGGAAATGTCATCAACATTCACGGTAACTCAGAGATTTTGGGGTGTAGGGAAGGGATTGAGGGATTAGAGACTAGAAAAAAAATTGAACTGCATATTTAGAAATAAATAGAAATATCAGGGCTAGTCAAAACATTAGAGAGAGAAAAAAGTGTATTTTGGGGCAAGAAGAATGACAACTGAAAGGCAGAGATGTGAAAATAAACTATTCCTAGGAAATGTTTAGTCACTTGTGGTTGAAATGACACATATATAACAGTGTCAGGAAGGCTGTGTGATATAATACAGACCAAATAATATAAATTATAAAGGGCTTTTCATGTTAAGACAGGGAATTTTTTTTTTTTCCCAAAGCTATAGAGAGCTGTTGAAGGATTTTTCAGCACAGATGAGATGGTATCAAATACTTGCCTGAAAATTATTACTTTGGCAAATGTGCAGAGGGAGAATTTAGAAGATCAAGGTAAAAGCAAAAGAGAAAGATGAAGATCATAAACTAAATGTAGTGAGAAATCATGAATATTTTAGTAGAGGGATCAGTGAACTGAGTAAATAAACTCTACTGGGTTTGAACATTAATGAAATGTGGTAATATTTGTCAAGACTTCCAAATGAACAATTAGATAAATAGCTCTACCCTTTTGACTTATTATAGAAGGGATATATGTAGATCAGGTGATGAAAATAACTATCTCATCTGTAGACAAGCTTTATAATATTAATTTAGTTGCATATCTGTTGGTATGCTTCTAGTTCTGCTTCTGGGACCCCTTCTATCATATTGCTTGAGGTTGTGGTCTATTTACATGGTCATTCTGTTACATCGGTTTAATCCTCACTACCCCTGCCTCCGGGACATTGGTTTGGCCCTCGCTCCCCCTGCCTCTGGGACATTGGTTTAGTCCTCGTTGGTTTGCGCTTCTTCTCCCCGCCCCCATCGTACGTATTTCCTTGGTTCCTGACTCTTCCACTGGAGGAGAGAGATGGAGAACAGAATTGGGTTGTGATTAGATTGGATTAGTCTGTTAAATCGCATCCCCGCTCGTCAATAAAGAGACACTGCTTCTCAGCTCAGCCATGAGTCTCTGGTCGTCTCTGTCTCCCGCCCGCGAAGCCAGCCTGGCAAAAGGACACATGTCAATCACACTATATTCATTATTGGGTTACAAAATAATGGTAATTTGCTTTTATTACATGAAGAATTCAATGATCTAAAGGAAAATTGATCATAACATATTCTGTCTCACTTAACAGATCAGTGAAGTAAGTTTCAAGGAGAGATAAATATGGGTTCCTGGAAATGGTAGACCTGGATGGGTGCACATTAGAATGCACAAGGACCTGGGTTCAAGCTCTGTGTCCTTACATACAGGGGATAAACTTCATGAGGGGTGAAAATTGGCTTTGTAGTATCTAAAGCTAGTAAATGATTTGCTCCATACCCGGCTTAATGGTTGCCTTTATTCTCATCCATTTTGGGAGTGTGTGCTTGAGATATATTTTTTTTCTGTCACTGTAAAAATTATTTTCTTTTTTAATCATAAAAATATTTATTATTTACGGGATAGAGACAACAAGCTATCAAGAGGAAACAAGATAGAGAGGTGAAAGAGTGCTGCAGTCTCCTATTTTCCATCTCTATCTTGTCCTTCCCTATTGATATCTTGCTGTCTCTATCCAGCAAGTAAAAACATATTTTTATAATTAAAAAGGAAAATAATTTTACAGTGATAGAAAAAAAAAATGTTTCAATTACACCCCCCCCCCAAATGGATAAGAACCAAGGCTACCATCGCACTGGGTATGGATCAAATAATTTATTAGCTTTAGATCCTACAAAGCCAATTCTAGATTCTGCTCCCCTTAATTAACCTATTCACCAGCAACACAGTATGTTACCCCAACCAATAGCACAATATTGAACAAAATGTTGGAAAAAAATCTGATGACTTCCAAGTTCAAAATATGTCTTTGAACAGAAGACAACATTTTTAATGTCCCTGAAAGAACTACTAACGATTATCTTTTGTTTCTTATTTATTCATAATTTCAGCCATAAGAAATTATAGGCGAATTTATAATTCAGCTCATCAGGCTGACCCAATTTGAGGGATTTATCTTCTCTATGACTCAATCTTTTTGGCCATAGACCACAACTAATAAAGTTAGACAAATCATGAGAAGTGCAGTTGAGACATGGAACAGATGAAATGACATATATTGGAAAACATAAATCCTCCCATCCTCTCACAGTGATACGTATTCATTGTTTACTAGCATTCCATGATTTTATTTCTGTTATTAAATATCCAAGTTTGAGTTAATTCCTTTTTCTCTGAGTCCCTGCAGTGCCTTTTCTATGCTTCTACCTTGGTATATAAACTACTTTATTGATGACAGTACTTGGTGTGGTTTCAGATTTGGAGTTTAGTAGCTGAACCTCAATTTTGAGTTCAGTAGTGACTACTGGATTTATTACCTTGTGTTCTAAAAGTAACTCTGATACCTTTGTTATCTTGAATATAACCTTCTATTTTAAGACACTGTATTGAACTTTGAGAAGCATGGCTGTGGAGTAACAGCAGACTTACTTTTTTCTTCCTAATCAGTTAGAAAAAGTTATGAAAATCACCTGAGTACTTAATAAAATACAATCAGAGTTTCTTCAGAAACTTACCAAGCCAGGGATGAGTATAGGAACATGCGGCACATGGACAAAAAAAAAAAGGTGAGGAAGAGATGCTTAGACCTCAAAATGCTGTAATCAGTGATAGCTGGTGCCAAGTTAGGAGTTACCTAGCACAGCACATGCCAATGGCAAGAAAATAGATTTTGATCCTTAGCTTATGAGCTCAGGGAAAACAGTGCATTGAACTTCCCACAAGAATGAACTCACTAGTGTTTAAGAAAAAAATCTGGGTGAATGGTTGAACTAAAGCACTCTAACTAGCTCCTACATCCAGCTAGAAAACTAAATCCCACTCAACTTCCAGTGGAATGGCTAAGGATTAGTAGCTGAGGTGCAACACTTCTGGGGACCAAATTAAAATAACAACTGTTAAAAATATCAACAGAAAATTTGCCAATTTACATCTGTGGTTTCTTAAGTAACTCATTTAGCCATAGTGGGTATAGGTAAGCCTTATCATGAGTGAGGGAAAAGGTCTAAAACTAGAAGAAACCATGCTCAGTGGGAGTAGGCACCATATTGGTACTTATATCACAAAACATATAGTCAGAGGAAGGAATGCAGAGAAACTTTAAGGTCATAAATATTGTTTTTTTCTTTGAAACTTAAAGAGAAAGGCTGTTAGCCCCCAACCCCAGAGGTAAAACAGCAGTAAGGAGGCCCTATACTGACATCAAAGTCACTAACCAGTCTGGTGATACAGGATAAAACCTCCCTTACCCCACCATCTGTAAATAGGAAACTTCAACAGATTTGCCACAGCTCCTCCTGCTGATACAGCAATAAAAGCCACATTAAAAACTGAGAAATACACAGTGACGACAGAAACCCTGAATTACCAGACAGACACAGATCTAGGAATAATGACAGAGTTCAGAACACTCATTATAATATCAATTTAAGAAAGTAAACATAAGAGTTATTGGGATCCCTGTAGAAGAAGAGAGGAGAGAAGAGTAGAAAATATATTCAGAGAAATCACAGCAGAAAAGTTTCATATTTTAGCAAGGATCAAAATATAGAAATCCAAGGTGAACAGACACCTAAATTCTTGAAACCAAACTGACACACACCAAGAAACATCATTGTAAATCTGTCAACACTAAGGACAAGGAAAAATATCGCAGGTTGCTAGAATAAGGAATAAAGCCACACACAGAGGCAGAACCATAAGCCTTTCATCAGATTTCTTATCACAAACCCTAGAGGAAAGACAGGAGAGGAATGGTATACTCAAAGTATTGAACATTAAGAATTGCCAGCCACAAACACTGTATCTGCGAAATTATCCTTCAAATATGAGAAGTAAAGCTCTTTCCAGTCACTCAGAAACAGAAGAAATTGAAAATTCTAACTTTCTTTTCTTTTTTTTTTTTTCCACCAGAATATTGCTCAGCTCTGGGTGCTGAGGATTAAACCTGAGACCTCAGACAGTAAGGCAAGAAAGTTGTTTGCATAACCATTATCCTTTTTCCCAACTTTGATCCCCAAAGGAGGAAAGAACTTTACCAGAAAATAAAATTATAGAACTCTATCCCTGATGAACATTGAAGAAAATATCCTGAAGAAGATCTGGGCAAATCAAATCCAACAACATATCAAGTGAATGACCAAGTGACATTCATCTTTATAGCTGGAAAACAGGGTGGTTCGAAATTAGAAAGTGAGTCCATGTAAGTCCATCATATCAACAGAAAGAAAGATAAAAATTGCATGATCATATCAATTGATGCCAAAAAGGCATTTGACAAGATATAACACCAGTTTATGGAAATACCTTTCAGAATTGTAAATAGAAGGAAACTTTCTCAACATAATAAAGACCATTTATGACAAACCCACAGCTAACATCATTCTCAGTGAGGAGAAGCAGAAAGGTTTACCCCCAAAATCTGGAACCAGACAAGGACGTCCACTACCACCACTGTTATTCGTCATATTTCTCAAGGTACCACCTCTGCAATAAGACAATAAAGAGATATCAAAACCATATTGATTGGAAAAGAAAAAAATCAAAATACCACTATTTGCTGATGACATGATATTCTACTTAGAGAACTCCAAAGACTCCACCAAAAGTGTACTGGAAATAATTAATAGATAAAAAATCAAAACACATAGCAAATATACTTATTCATAGACTTGTGAGAACAGTGGTGGTTATCTCTGGGAGGTGGGAGGGTAGGGATACAGAAGGTAGTGGTGGATATGTGGAACTGTATATTGTAGTCTTACAATCTCTTAATATACTACTAATAGTTAATAAATAAAAAAAAAAAACAACAAAAGACACCATATTCTGTTTTTTTCCAGGTCTGATATCTGGTTCTTCATGATCTTTATCAGGTTGTAGAACCTCCCCTACCATCACTGTGATCATTTGAATCCCTATAATTCTAAGTACCAGCATCAAACCAAGCACTGCTGTATCACTAAGACAAGCCTCTGTGACATTGTATTTCTAGGTAAGTACTGTGTTTGAGATTCCCCACCATGCCCACTGTGAAGATTCCCCCCCACGGGTGGGGACCAGGGACTTGAACCTGGGTCCTTGTGCACTGTAATAAGTACACTTAACCACATGCACCACCTCCTGTCCCATCCTCCCCAGGAATAATATACTTTAAGGGTGAAAAAGGAAAAGTAGAAGGGTAGTCTTTCAAAAGCTTTTATATTTGGGGGCTGGGTGGTGGCACATCTGTTCAAGTGCACATGTTATAAACACAGGGCACCTGGCTCAAGCCCTACATCCCCACCTGTAGTGGGAAAGCTATTCGAGTTGTGAAGCAGTGCTGCAGGTATCTCTCTCTCCCTCTCTTTCCTCCTTCCCTTTTGATTTCTAGCTGTCTTTATCCAATAAATAAATAAGAGTAATTGAGGTGTAGCACCACAGGCGGAGCTAGGGAGCAGCATCAGCTGTGTTTCTCTCCTCTCCTTTCCTGGGTCAACTAGGAATACCAAAGGAGATAATCTGGGACCACAACAAGACAGGAGTAGAGCAATTTCCCAAAATGGAGAAGCTCAATAGTACACTACTTAAGGAGGAAATAAAGGGAGAAGTAAAAGTATTTTGAGAGTTCAATGAAAATGAAGACAAAAGCTATCAAAATATTTGGGACACGGCTAAGGCAGGACTGAGAGGGAAGTTCATAGCCCTATACAAGCACACACCAGAAAACAAGAAAAAGCACAAATAAACAGCCTGATTACACACCTGAAAGACCTAGAAGAAGAAGAACAAAGGAACCCTAAAACAACCAGAAAGACAGAAATCACTAAAGTTAGGGCAGAAATAAATAACATTGAAAATAAGAAAACCATACAAAAGATCAATGAAAGTACATGTTGGTTCTTCAAAAGACTGAACAAAATTGACAAAATTTTAGCCAGACTCATAAAACAAAAAAGGGAGAAGATCCAAATAAATCTGATTGTAAATGAAAGAGAAATGCAGAAATGCAGGAATTCAACATATCATCTGAGGCTTCTATGAGCAACTATATGTCACTATACTAGAGAACCTGGAAGAAATGGACAATTTCCTAGATACCTACCAACTTCCAAAATTAAATAAAGAGGAACTAAATAATAAGAACAGGCCAATCACAGCTAATGAAATTGAAACAGTTATCAAAACCCTCCCCTTGATTAAAAGTCCTGGACCAGATGGTTTTACAAATGAATTCTACAAAACCTTCAAAGAAGAACTAAAAACTCTACTTTTAAAAATCTTCCAGAAGATTGAAGACACTGGAATACTACCTCCCAGCTTCTATGAAGCCAACATCACTCTGATACCAAAAGCGGACAGGACACAACCAGAAAGAAAACTATAGAACAGTATCTCTGATACATAAATGCTAAAATACTGAACAAAATTCTAGCCAACTGGATACAGCAGTCTATTAAAAAGATTGTTCATCATGACCAAGTGAGGTTTATCCCAGGTATGCGAGGTTGGTTTAATATACGTAAATCAGGTTTGATACTGCCTGCCCCCCCCTATTTTTTATTTTGATAGGACAGAGAGAAATCAGTAGGGCCATAGGAGATAGATAGGCAGAGAGAAAGAGAGGAACCTGCTGCACTGCTTCACCACTTGTCAAGTTTTCCCCTGGAGGTGGGGACTGGAGGCTTTAACCCAGGTCTCTCCACATTTCTAACATGTCATTGCCCAGTTACCTGCCATTTGTGTTTCTTAGAGAATATGTGTGTGTGTGTGTGTGTGTGTTTCTGTGTTAGTAAAAAAGAGTTTTTCATCCTTAAGTAAATAATAATTAAAAAATTTAAAGTTTTTATATTTGTACTTGGAACAGGTTTGAGTTTGTATCAGTTGGGAAGATAGGAAAAAAAGTAGATTTTAGAGTACGAAGGACAGAAAATGAAACAAAGGTGGTATCCCTGTGGATATGTATATGAAAGATAAAAGCAGAACTAAACAGAAATATCCACTTTGTAAATAGACAGTGTCATGAGGAAACACAAGATTAGAAGAAGTAAGTCAATGATAAGAAGCTTAAATTTCAAAGCATTACTTTTGATTTGAGACTGACCAATACATTCATAAATGTTTAATTGTATAGAAAGGTATAGTTTCTTCCATAAGGTAATAATATCAATTTGGCTAGGTAAGTCCTAGATTTTGACTCCTGATTCTACAATGAGTATTAATATCACTCCTTTTTCCTCAACAACTAACCAGGTTTGAAACATGACAATAAGGCTGCCAAATTATAAAGACATTCAAATCTAAAGAATCCACCAGCTTCAAAAGAATTTACAATCCAGTGTCAGATGCAGACATGTTTGATTACATTTAAGTTTTTAAAGAAACCTCCTACCAAAATTTAAAAAAAAAAAGAGTTTCAAAATCTGATCAGGAGCCATTTCAATCTCTCTCTCCCTTTTAATTGATTTAATAATGATTGACAAGACCTTAGAATAAGATCGGTAAAATTCCTCACATTCCCCACCACCAGAGCTCCATATCTCATCCATCCCCATTGGAAACTTTCCCATTCTTTATCCCTATTTCCTATTCTTTATCCTATTCTTTATCTTTTTTTTCCCTATTCTTTATCCCTATTCTTTTTTTCCTAGTCTTTTTTCCTATTCTTTATTTCCTGTTCTTTATCTTTTTTCCTATTCTTTATCCATATTCTTTATTTTCCTACTCTTTATTCCTATTCTTTATTTATTTCCTATTCTTTATCCTGGATGGGGCCAGGTTCATTATGGGGTGCAGAAGGTGAAAGTTCTGGCTTCTGAAATTGCTTCTCCCCTGGACATGGGTATGGGCAGATGGATCTCTACTTCCAGCCTCTTTCTATTTTTTCCCTAGTGGGGCAGGGCTCTGAAGAAATGGGGCTTCAGGACACATTGGTGGGTCCTCTGCCCAGGGAAGTCAAGGTGGCATCATGATAGCATCTGCAACTTGGTGACTGAAAACAATTAAGATACAAAACAGAACAAATTGTTTAATAATCATTTTAAATTTCTCAAATTCATGGGCAAAGTTTAGATGGTATTGAGTAGGTGGAGCTTTTACTTATTTTTTATTTTTCTTTAAATAGATATTGAAGCTTCCTTCAGTGGGAGCAGGGCTCACAGCTGGGTCATGCACATATTTCAACATTGCACTATCCTACTAAGTTATTTTTAAGGGATGTAGATACATTTATTTTGGGGTCATTTTATTAGAGTTTTCTTAACCTTGCAATTTTTTTTTTATGAAAAGGAAACATTGACAAAACCATAGGATAAGAGGGACACAACTCCACACAATTCCCACCAACAGAACTCTGCATCTCATTCCCTCCCCTGATATCTTTCCTATTTTTTATCCCTCTGGGAGTATGGACCCAGGGTCTTTATGGGATGCAGAAGGTGGAAGGTCTGGCTTCTGTAATTGCTTCCCTGCTGAACATGGGTGTTGACAGGTCGACCCATACTCCCAGCCTGTCTCTCTCTTTCCCTAGTGGGGAAGGGCTCTGGGGAAGGGGACCTCCAAGGCACATTGGTAGGATTGTCTGTCCAGGGAAGTCTGGTCATATCCTGCTAGCATCTGGAACCTGGTGGATTTTTTTTTTTTTTTTTGCCTGAGTCTGAAATCTGATATGCAGGTTATTGTCTGGGGAGCTGACGTTATTGTCTGGGGAGATGACATCGTGGCTGGGAAAGGGACCAGAAAGCTGGATCAGGGAAAAGAGTAGCTCCCAAATATGGGAAAGGGACATAAATATTGTTGACTGTAAACTCCATTGATCTGATGTGATTAGGGTCCATATTTAGGTTAGGAACCTATGTGACCTCTGCATCCCTGTAGATCTGAGCTCACATTCTGTGGTCATGATTAGGAATGTTCCTGGCTGCCCTGATTTCAGAACCCATCTTCCTCAGGTGTAGCATAGAGTATGTTGTTCATCCTTCATTTGGAGGATGAAACATTTTCTACCACTGTTGATCCAAGTTGAGGGCGAGGTTCTATGGGGGCCCACAAAGGGGTCTATTGTGTTGTTCCTGATAGAGATAACTGGTAATATTGGGGAGAGAGATTTGTTCGAGGTCTAGGTCCATCATATTTGTTTGGGAATCTCAGGACTCCCCGACTAGGGTCCGAGTTGATGGGATGGCCTGATAGTGACTAAAGAGTCATTGTTAAATATGCCAGTCTCTTGCCCTTATTCAGCTTTTGCCGTCCATGGCTTGATAAGGTTAGCTTTGGAGTGAGAAAAGTTGAATAAGAAGTAGGTGAGGATGTTATCTAACTAGACACTATTTCATTATGAACTTCATACTGACTCACTGCAGATTATCCTTCTCGTGGTGCATCCCGTGAGTACCCATTCATTGGGGAAACTGACGATCCTTCCCAGCTGACTGAATCCACATGGATCCCAGTCACTTTCAAAGCCAGCAACAAGCAGCTCCTGACAGCTTTCAACCTGACACTGTTGACTGGCTATGGAAGAAGGGCAAACGCTAGAAGAAGAAGACTGCAGATTATTGTGCACTTTTACATTCAGGTATACATTTTGCCTTATTTTATAGATACGTGTGAACCTATGCTCTATTTAAGGGACCTGGCCTATATCTAGGTTTCGGAACTGTGTTAGGAAGTGAACTTCCTGGAGTGGAATTAGAGAATCCTATGAAAGGAAAGGCCTCACCTGAGTAATGAGGCTTGAAGGGTTGACATTCCATGTATGGAGTCTCTGGACACAGTCTGAAGTGAATCATGCTGAGGTGGTACTTACTGCATTGATTAAGTAGGGATCGGCTGATGCAATATCATTTGGTATGAATTGACATAATAAATGCTACTTTTATACAAGGTTTTATTTTATTAAATTTTGTTCTAATAGGATCATTTGGTGAATTAGGGACCAGCATAATGTATTCTGAGAATACTCATAAAAATAGCGTATGATAGGCACCCTTAATTCCACTTATAGATGAGAGGCCCATGAAGTCATGAGGTAAAGTAACCAATCATTTGGATGTAGAGTTTGAATGCTCTCAATCTGATATTGAAGATGGCTTTGTTTATATCCACTTTGAACAAAGAGTGTTGCATCTGGAAAGTCTGTTTTGGAGATATAAATGAATTCAGATTCTTCACATGAGAGGCCGTACATTATTTCAGTGTATAAGGGAAGCAGTGTCTCCTCTACAAAGTGTTTGCTGATGAGCAAATGCAAGTGAAGCTCTCTCAAAGTCAATTCATTGAAGCTGATATAATATTCAGAATGATATAAAATTAGATTACAATCAAGAATGTCAAAGTAACATTCAGATCAAGCAAAATTCAAATATTCAAACTGCTGTCCGATGTAGCTTCATTAATCATTAAAAAAAGAAAATCCACTATCAAGTGATTCTAACCAAGATTTAGATTTCACTGAGAGACAGAAAGTTCTTTAAAATAACTTGTCACTGCGGCTGGGAATGTTCTAAACTAAAGAAGCACACTTAGTACCTGAACAGATGGCTATGTATAGCATAGTTATTTATTTCTTGAGATTTAATTGTACCCTCAGAAGAATGAAGAGTAAAATCCATTTACTGAACAACCACTATTGATTTCATTTTGACTCAGACAAGAACAAAACAAGAACTGCCCTTAAAGACATGACCAAAACACAACCCCTAACTCCAGTGTGAAACTGTCAAGTAGACTCCAAAACCTCTTTATTAAACTTAATCAATAATATCATGTTTAGTATATAGAGAGCAAGTACCTTTGAGAACACCAGGGGAGGGTTAGACTGGATATGGTGGGCAGATTTATAGAACTACTCATTCACAGATGAACTATGAATGTGGTCTTCTTTTATTGCAGTCAAGTCAACCATGGCATATAAGTCTATATAATTTCTGATGAGGTGTGTATTTTTAAACATACCATTCTGAGCCAATCAGTCATGACATGCTTGATGGATCATTATTTCAATGGAAATTTAATTCTCTATCACTCATAATTGCATAATATTTTACAGATTAAAACTAAGTTAAGGAGGTACAAATAAATATGTAATAATTATTTTAAAAACATGCAACACTCCTCTGCTCTATGCAGTCTGAAAATACAAATTTAAAAGAAAAGGACTAAATAGTTTTGCTTGCATTGCAATTTTTCCCAATGAAGATGCTCACGTATTGACGTACATCTTCCTTATGACAGAGGCCCATTTTAGTGAAATATCTTCCATAATGATCACTCTGACCCCTGCAAAACATTCAGTATTCCAACACTGACTTCTGCTACTTGTGAGATCTAGTTTAAGGGATCTTAGTAAGCAGAGGGCCTATGTCCAATTGGGAAGGAATATTAACAGTATGTGGCTACAGGGTAATTTTAAAACCTGGTCTCAAAATTGTTTGACAGTGTCCACAAAACTTAGTAAGTCTACACACACATACACACACACACACACATACACACACACACAAATTGGACTATGCTCCTCTGCATATAAGAATAAAAAAACATTATTCCATGGCAATTATATTTAGAGCTCATTTTAACATTACTTTTAATTTGATTAAATGATTGTGTGTGATGGGCATAATATACAATAAATTTTTATCTACCTAAACTAAAACACAGGAATTTAACTATACCATTTTTCTTTGCCTTTCTTCCTTCCTCTCTCCCACTTTCTCTCTTTTCCTTTTATTTCTTCCTTTCTTTTTTATTTCCTTCTTCCTTACTTTCATTTGTTCTTTATTTATCTTATTATTTTTATCAGAACTTTTTTTTTTTTCTGGCTGTGGCTTATGATAGTGTCAAAGACTGAATCTGGGACCTCTGGTGTCTCAGGCAACAGCATTTGTTGCACAATAAACAACTAAGCTCACTCTTTGGTCAGGAATTTAAATGTCTTAATCAAGTCAAGACAATTTGACTTTATGGTGCCTAAATTTTAAACCACAATTGTCTCAAGATTAACTTCCATGATATATAAAGTATAAGAACAAGAACGTGTGAAGACAGAACCTCACAGAGGAGCCTTGTTCTAAGAAGAAGAAAGTGAGGTAATGGAAACAACAGAAATACTTTATTTCATTTTATTTTATGTTTATTTTCCCCTTTTGTTGCCCCCCCTTTATTGTTGTTGTAGTTATTATTGTTGTTATTAATGTCATCGTTGTTAGATAGGACAGAGATAAATGGAGAGAGGAGGGGAAGACAGCGAGGGGGTGAGAAAGACAGACACCTGCAGACCTGCTTCACCACTTGTGAAGCAACTCCCCTGTACAGGTGGGGAGCCTGGTGGCTGGAACCGGGATCCTTATGCCAGTCCTTGCGCTTCACACCACCTGCACTTAACCCACTGCGCTGCGGTGAGACTCCAAGATTTTTTTTTTTTTGGTAGAGAACTGTAGGAATTATTTTAGGATATAAAAGACAACATACATGATGAGAATTGTGAGAGGTTTTTTTACGGGGTTGGGCAGTAATTGGTGGTTGTGGCGACTGTACCCACACACAAAGAACAGATGATGTGCTTACCATACACTCTTGAAAGGGGTCTAAGGTAAGGATGGTGCCTATACCTATAGGTCACTCTACTTTCTTTACTTTTGTAAAAATATTTATTTATTTATTCCCTTTTGTTTCCCTTTTCTTATTGTAGTAATCTGTTGTTGTTATTGATGTTGTTGTTGTTGGATAGGACAGAGAGAAATGGAGAGAGGAGGGGAAGACAGAGAGGGGGAGAGAAAGAGAGACACCTGCAGTCCTGCTTCACCTCCTGTGAAGCGACTCCCTTGCAGGTGGGGAGCTGGGGCTTGAACTGGGATCCTTACACCGTTTCTTGTGCTTTCTGCCACCTGTGCTTAACCCACTGCTACCCCCCAATTCCCGGTCACTCTACTTTCTTATGTAGAAATATATATTTAATTCCCAATGAAAACAGTTTCAGTAGTATGACACATTGAATTAGCAACAACTGTCTTAGACAGTGAACACCTTGATCTAATTTTATTTGAGACAAATAGAGAAGTAAGCCTGCTTAGACTTAAATAGAGTAAAAAAATCATTATATCTCCTCTGATAATAATAGAACACTTTTCTGGATCACAAATATACTTAGAAGAAAGGAGAGTGCTTCTGGAAGTGGTGCGGTAGATAAGGCATTGGATTCTCAAGCATGAGGTCCTGAGTTCCACCCCTGGAAACACATGTACCCAGACTAATATCTGGTTCCTTCTCTCTCTTCTCTGAATTTCTGACTAATAAACAAATAAAGTCTTTAAAGTCTCAGAAATATATGCCCATCACCAATAAGAATTAGAAGAAGTGGAAATTATATGTACCAGTGGGTGAGAGCTAGTGGAGAGCTGAGTGGAATTCTATTTGCGACTTCCCACATAGAAATTTGATCCAGTAAGACCAGAAAGTTTGGGAGTCAGGCTGTAGCACAGCCAGTTAAGCACACGTGGCACGAAGAGCAAGGACCATCCTAAGGACCCCAGTTGAAGCCCCAGCTCCCCACCTCCAGGGGAGTCCCTTCACAGGTAGGTGAAGCAGGTCTGCGGGTGTCTCTTTTTCTCTTGCCCTGTCTGTCTTCCCCTCCGCTTTCCAGTTCTCTCTGTCATATCTCATAACGATGACAACAATAATAACTACAACAACAATAAAAACAATAAGGGCAACAGACAGGAAAATAAATAAAATTTTAAAAAAAGATATGAAAGTTTTTCCTTATAACCAATCCTGAATCCAAACAAAGAGGCTCACAGGACAAATCAACATGATACTAACATGTTATATGTGTATGTTAGAATTGGCATATCACACCAAAGTAAAAGACTCTGGGGTGGGTAGGTGGAGAGAATACAGGTCCAAGAAGTTTTCAGAGGACCTAGTGGGGGTTGTATTTTCATATGAGAAACTGGGGAATGTTATGCATGTACAAACTATTGTACTTACCGTTGAATGTAAAACATTAATTCCCCAATAAAAAAAGAATGAAAAAAAAAAGAAAACTGAAAAAAAAGAGAAAATAAACAGAAATACATGAAGAGCATTTTCAACTCTTCCAAAGTCCTCCATTCTCCAAATATATATATATGGTAAATAGAGAAAACTCTTCTTAAAGATCAAAGATCAAATCGACAGGTAACTAAACAATTATTTATTTTTAACATTACTTATTTATTTTACATAGAAAGGGAGAAATTGAGAGGGGAGAGGGAAATAGAACAGGAAAGAGATAGAGACACACCTATATCACTGTTTTACCCTTCAAGAAGCTTCACTCCTACACCGTTTCTTGTGCTTTGCACCTGCCTGTGCAAAGACTGAAGACTTGAACACAGGTTTTTGTGTTTTGTCAACCTATTAGCTCAACCAAGCCTGCCACCACCCAGTCTCTGGCTAAGTAATTTTGGAATGCATTGATCCTGATATGAAGAAGAATAAAAATCCACTACAGAGCTGTCAAATGTCAGGGAAAACAACAACAACAAAAGGACACTTTATTCTAAATGGGCTTCTTTTAACCACATCTGTTTCCATCTATTGCTAATTCTAATGAGAGTGTAAGAAATAGCCTTCCCTTAATTGGTAGTTGCAAAGAAGTCTCCACAGGAAACTTTCTTGTAAGGGGATTTAAAATTCCATTAGTGACAAGGACAGAGATATAGTAGAAAGGAGGGAGGGTTAGTCTAATTTTTTTTTTCTAAAATATCAGAGTAATTGATGTGAGAGTGAACAAGAGCGAGAGTGAGAGAGCATTAGCTGAATGATTGATAATGGAACATTTCTAATTACATCAGTCCTTTCCAAAGGAAACAGGTCATGGAACTTATAGATCCTCAGATATAAGTTTAAGAGTTTTTGATAAATAGCCATAATGTAGAATACAATTATTAAGAACAAGATAGATGTGAACTGTTTTCATCTGCTTTTTTTTTTTTTTTATCTAAGAGTCAAGGATACAAAGATATTTTGTTGCCACATTGGTTTTGAGATTGTAAAGTTAGATATATTCTTGTAAAAACTAATATTAAATAATGAGAAAATATATTCCACAATCAATTCATAGTTATCTGTTGGCATGCCTTTTTCCTATGAATAGCTCCATATAATTGAGATTTCATAAAATCTATGTAAAGGTCTGTTTCCTTTGAAAATTAGGTGCAAACATTTTGCATTTTTGTCAAAAATGGCCGCCAGGAGCAGTGGATTCATACTGCTAGTGCTGAGTCCCAGCTATAAGCCTAATAGCAATAGAAAATAAAATTATTCACTGTCCTGTTGATGGCCCAGTATCCTACCCTATCCACCTTGCATGGTTCTCTCAAGCCAGGCCAAATGACACTGCATCCGTCAATTCCAACCTAATCAATGCAAGGAGTACCATCTCAGCATGCTTCCCCTCAGACTGTGTACAGAGACATCAGGCATGGAATGCCAACCCTTCACCCTCATCACTCAGGTGAGACCTTTCCTTTCATGGTATTCTGTTACGTCTGGAGTTTTAGGTCTCCTTCCCACAGAGAGGAGGCCAGAGTCACATGCAAAAACAAGAGCCTTTATTGAAACAAGCTTAAGAGTGGGCTATAAGCACTTTCCCAAGAGTGGCTTGTGATCCCTGAAAAGACGCAGACAGATACTTTTTATACACATCAGGAGGAGGAACTCACTTAAAGTTCAGACCTATTTGTCAGGGAATTTTGATCACAGTCCCTGGCAGTTTTGTCGATTAAGCAAATTTTGGGTTTCGGGGCTATCATGACCCCCGTTTACAGAACAACTGCTGATAGGTAGAAACGCTGAGACTAGTTTTCAAGGGTAAAGTGCAGCTGTACTGCAGCAGTTGCATTATGAGGTTTTTCTTGGCTGCTTTAGACAATATGGAGTAACAGTAGCCCTCACAATTCTTTAATACCATTCCAGGACATTCACTTCCTAACAGGGTCCCAAGGCCTAGATATAGGCCAGATCCCATTAGATAGGGCATATGTTTGCATGTATCCATAAATTAGGGCAAATATATATACCTGAAAGCAAAAGTACACAATAGTCTGTAATGAGTCAGTATCAAGTTCATAATGAAATAGCGTCCACTTAGACTTAGATACCCTCCTCACTTACTTCCTATTACAGTTCATTCACTCATTCCAAAGCTAACCTCATCAAAGCAAGGACTGAAAAAGCTGAATAAGGGCAAGTGACTGACATACTTTAACAATGACTCTTAAGTCACTAACAGACCATTACACCAGCTGGGGCCCTATTGGGGAGTCCTGAGATTCCCAAACAGACTTGATGGGCCTAGAACTCGAATGAATAAATCCCTCTCTCCATTGTTACCGGTCTGTCATTTCTATAAGGAACAACACAATAGACCCCTTTGTGGGCCCCCATAGGACCTTGCCCTCAACTAGGATCAACAATGGTAGAGAATGTTCCATCTTCCGAAGGGAGGATGAACAACATACTCTATGCTGGGTTGATACTAGGGCAGCATGGAATGTTCTTACTCATGACCATAGAATGTGAGCTCAGATCTAGAGGGATGCAGAGGTCACATAGGCTCCTAAGCTAATTATGGGCCCCAGATCACATCAAATCAATGGGGTTTACAGTCAATAATATTTATACCCCTTTCCCATATTAGGAAGTTACTCTCTTCCCTGGTCCAGATTTCTGTCCCTTTCCCAGCCATGACATCATCTCCCCAGACAATTACTTGGATCTACTTGCATATCAGATTTCAGGCTCAGGCAAAAACAAACAAACAAACAAACAAACACTAGCATAGCTACAGGCCCTTTAGAATTTAATTAAAATATTCCTACTTGCTATCTACAAAATGGAGGCGCCTCCCAACTCTTCATCTGCATTATTCCAGCCCTTAGGTCCATGATAGGTCAACAAGTTGTTTGGCTTTGTATATCAACTCTCTTGTCATCCACCAGGTTCCACATGCTAGCAGGATGCGACCAGAATTCCCTGTATGGAGAACCCCACGAATGTGCCTTGGAGCTCCACTTCCCCAGAGCCCTTCCCCACAAGGGAAAGAGAGAGACAGGTTGGGAGTATGGATTGACCTGTCCACACCCATGTTCAGAGGGGAAGCAATTACAGAAGCCAGACCTTCAACCTTCTGCATCCCACAATGATCTTGTGTCCATATTCCCAGAGGGTTAAAGAGTAGGAAAGCTATCAGGGGAGGGGATGGGACATGGAGGCCTGGTGGTGGGACTTGTATGAAATTGTACCCCTCTTATCCTATGGTTTTGTCAATGTTTCCTTTTTTAAATAAAAAATTTAAAAAAGAAAAGAAAATTTAAAAATGTATTATTTATTATGTACTGTATTTCTTTTTTAACATAGCTGGAACCTCAGAGATACATAACTGTTTCACACTGTACACTTTTAAGTTCATATACAGATACACAGAGAGACACCATAACACAGAAACACTACCCCCCACCCCTCCTTAAGAACATCTTTTATTTGGTACCGCAGTCCAGACATGAACCACACTTGGCGGAACACATGATCTTCCTTTTAAGCTATCACTCTGGCTCTCTTTTTTAAATTTTAATATTTTCAAAATGTTCTATTGTAACTTTTGAATTTTTTTTCAATAAATTAAAAGAAAAAAGGTAACTAAAAGTACTGAAGATTGTGATGAGGCAATTCATTTATTAATTTAAACTATACTCAGAATAAAGTTTTATGAATAATGCTAAACTTGTCAAACATTATAGCTTTCACAAACCTCTGTATTTTCTGTTCTCTGCCTTTTCTATATTCTATTAAGGAATGGGAATAAATTTATATTGTAAAAGGCAGGCTGTGAGCCTTAGAAAATCATGTAATATCTGGAACCTGGTGGCTGAAGAGAAAGTTAATATATAAAGCCAAGCAAATTGTTAACTAATCATGAACCTAAAGGCTGGAATAGTGCAGATGAAGAGTTGGGGGGGTGTCTCCGTTCTGTAGATAGTTAGTAGGCATATTTTAGTTCTATTCCAAAGGGCCTGTAACTATACTAGTTTTTTTTGTTTTTTTTTTCCCTGAGCCTGAAATCTGATATGCAGGTAGATCCAGGTTATTGTCTGGGGAGATAATGTCATGCTGCATAAAGGACCAGAAATCTGGGTCAGGGAAGAGAGTAGCTCCCAAATATGGGAATGATGTATAGATATTGTTGACTGTAAACCCCATAAATTTAATGTGATTAGGGCCCATATTAAGCTTATGAGCCTGTGTGACCTCTGCATCTCTCTAGATCTGAGCTCACATTCTGTGGTCATGAGTAAGAACATTCCAAGCTGCCCCAATATTGATCCATGCCAACCAAACTTCCCTAGACAGACAACCCCACCAAAGTGTCCTGGAGCTCAACTCCCCCAGAGCCCCACCCCTCTAGGAAAAGAGAGGCAGGCTGGGAGTATGGATCAACCTGTCAACGCCCATGTTCAGGGGGAAGCAATTACAGAAGCCAGACCTTCCAACATCTGCATCCCACAATGACCTTGGGTCCATACTCTCAGGGGGCTAAAGAATAGGAAAGCTATCAGGGGAGGGGAGGGGATACAGAGTTCTGTTGGTAGGAATTGTGTGGAGTTGTACCCCTCATATCCTATGATTTTGTTAGTTTCCTTTTTATAAATAAAATAAAAATAAATAAGTAAAAGAAAATTATGTAGTATTCCTTCAACTTGAATTCCTAGGTAAGTTCACTACAAAAGTGAATTATTAGTTAGCAAATGTATGTTCAAGTTTGAAAAAAAATTTTTCTCCACTGAGTTAAACTTATCATGTGTCCTGCCTTGATTATATCACTCTTAAAATTCCATTTTCCACTAAAAGTGTTTCCACATCAATTATACGGAGAATAGGAACTTTTGTCACTATCTTAACTGATCAGAGTTTGCATGATAATTCCTTCAACACTAGCGGAATCTCTTATTCCCAGTTTATTGTTGTTTACTTCTGGGGAAATGGTGATTGATGATTCATAAAAGGGAAAATTTTACTGATAAAATTATTGATAAAATAAATACAAAGAACATTTATTTTCCTCTAAACCTTTAATACATGTGGCTACCATGAAAATAATCAGTACTTTCTACATATGCATATGTATGCTTCTATGTATATTTGAACTTTTATTTGTATTCAAATGTTAATTTTCAGAGTAGTATTCTATCTGGTTTATTAGAGAATGAAGAAACTTGATCTCATATAGGTGAAGCATCCTCTCAGATTCACACAGTCAGGGACTCATTGAGATTTGAGCTAGACATTAAGACACTGGATCTATGCTCATTCAATGCAACAGATGGAAACACAGATAAAGCAATTTCTATTCCATTAATTCTCAGGTGTATGAATGGCCAGCCCATGGTTTTTTTTTTTTTTGTTTGTTTTTTTTTTTACTAGTCTTTTATTTCTAAAACTGTCTTAAAAATGACAAGAAGCTAAGGATGGAAAGTAGCTTGTTCTCTAGCCTCTCTAAAAGGTAGTTTTGTCCTTTGGGACAAGAAAGAATATTTGAGGTGGTTAAATTTACATGTACCAATCTCTATGCTTCTACCCATCAGTAAATGGTAAATTTGTGGAAAACTTACTGTTCCCTCAGGAAATAACTAGAAGACCAGATCTTAACATACCCGGTTATAGGAAAATAACCACTGATAATGGAGATATAATTTTTAATGAATGATTGTAAGCTGGTTCTATCAGTATCCTAAATCTTGGTGTGGCGACATTGCATATATTCTTATATCTTTATGTACCTTAACTTCATATAACAGAAAAATTGTAGCAATACTCACTTTCTTGTGAAGTATCAGATAATGCAAATGATCATATTTTATAAAGGGTGGTAGTATGTTTATTTATTTATTTTTTAAATGACACATGTCCTTTTTATTTTTTTACTTTGTTATTGGATAGAGACAGAGAGAAATTGAGAGAGAAGGGGGAGATAGGAAAAGAGACAGGGAGATGCTGTAGATCGGCTTCACCACCTGTGAAGCGACTCCCCTGCAGGTGGGGAGCTGGGGGCTCAAACCAGGATCCTAACTGGTCCTTGCGCTTTGCACCACATGCTCTTAACCCGCTGCACTACCTCCCGACTCCCTGTGTGGTAGTATGTTACACACTTGTCAAAAACAAGATTGTCTAATTTTCTGATAAAGTCTAACATTTGTTCTTAGATGTACTAAATTCATTGCATCTGCCATGTAAAACAAACCTCACTATTTGAAACAAATTCATTTACAGATTTAGAGACTAAATTCATAGATAAAATAACATTGCTTTTTCATACACATATATGCGACCATATTAATATTTGAAGCCAGTCTTTATCTTAAACAACTATACTCTACTCAAATGCTCCCCCTCCTATTTTTGATTTTTCCCCTCTTTTCCCAAAATCATTTTATTGGGGAAATAATGGTTTACAGGACAGGTGTTGACACCTGGGTACAATTTCTTATCTAACCTTGATATGTATAATTTCCTTTTTTATCCCAAGGCACTTCTACATTTTATGACCTACCAATTCTGTCTAATAAGTCCACTTCTTCTGATTTATATTGGAATAGCAATGTTACTGCCACAAATAAAATTAATTTTCTCTACAGGGCTCACTTTTCTCTCTCAATCAGGTCCTTATTCCTGTTCCCAGTGTAGAAAGAAACTAATCTCCTTGATCAACTCTTCTTCTCCCTGCATAAAACTTGGCATAATGGAAAACCACTTGTATGGGGTTCATTTTCATCTACCAATCACCAGGAGTAATTAAAACATAATGAAATATCAAAGTCAGTGGGAGCCTAGCAGAAGTCTCCACTACAATATTTACCTCTTATCTTAATTTGCTAATTAGACAACTACATTCTATCTACCCTTACAAGTTTAATTCAACATGTTAAATTAAAATGATCACTTTCAATATATGGTTTATATTACTGACTTAAATACTTGTTGTTTAGGTAGGGACTTAAGAATGAAGAAAAACAGATTTTTTTTTACTTTCTAAAATAATATTCAATTAAATCTTTGCATTTTCCAGATCAAATCCATAGGTAATACCTATCTATCCTCCCATTTGTTTCCTTGAAATATATTTAGACTGAGTCTATTACAATAATCTTTAGACAACAATTTTAGCAGAAACTTACTATCTACCTATTTGTATCACTGAGCCAAAAAAGCATTTATTCTTTCTCCCCAGGACCTGCATTTTAATAGGAGATATTAGTTTTCAGTAAGAATAATCATCGTATACTACCTTGTTAGCATGCTAAAAACATGCTATCAGAGTAAGAACCACCAATACGTTGGTTGTGCTGTAGTTTACAATGGTAACTATAACTGTCTTAAGAACCTCATTGAAAGGTGTATAAATATTGTTGACTATAAACTGTATGGATTATGATGTCATCTGGGGCCCATATTCAGCTTAGGAGCCTATGTGACTTTTGCATCCCTGTAGATCTGAGCTCACATTCTGTGGTCATGAGTAGGAACATTCCAAGCTCTTCCAATTTCAGGACCCATCTTCCATGGCTACTCTCTTCCTTGATCCAGTGTTTTGGTCCTTTTTCCAGCCATTACATCATCTCCTCAGACAATAACTTAATAACTTAGATCCACCTGCATATCAGATTTCAGGCTCAGGGAAAAAAAAAAACTAGTATAGTGACAGACCCTTTGGAATAGAACTAAAATATGCTTACTAGCAATCTACAGAATGGAGACCCTGCCACACACTCTCTTCATCTGAAATATTCCAGCCTTTAGGTTCATGATTAATCAACAATGTTTTGGCTTTCAGCTACCAGGTTCCAGATGCTAGCATGATGCCAACCAGACTTTCCTGGACAGACAACCCCACCAATGCATCCTGGAGCTCTGATTCCCCAGAACACAGCCCTACTAGAGAAAAAGTGAGGCAGGCTGGTAATATGGATCGACCTGCCAATGCCCATGTTCAGTGGGAAAGCAATTACAGAAGCCAGAACTTCCACCTTCTGCATCCCATAATGACCCTGGGTCCATAATCCAGAGGGATAAATAATAGGACAGCTATGAGGAGAAGAGATGGGATACAGAGTTCTGGTGGTGGGAATTGGGTGGAGTTGTACCACTCTTTTCCTATGGTTTAGACAGTGTTTCCTTTTTATAAATAAAATATATAAAAAAACAAAGATACTTTTTTGCCATTAGCTCTTTGGGCAGAGACTTCACAGCACTGAACTTTCCTCTAGAGCAGTGAAGACTGGACTCTAACGTGATAACATTCTCCTTCTTCTTATTATTATAATTATTACTAAATTAAGATTTATACATTATTTTTTTAAATGTTTCTTTTTTAAAAAATATTTATTTTATTTATTTATTCCCTTTTGTTGCCCTTGTTGTTTTATTGTTGTAGTTATTATTGTTGTTGTCGTTGTTGGGTAGGACAGAGAGAAATGGAGAGAGGAGGGGAAGACAGAGAGGAGGAGAGAAAGATAGACACCTGCAGACCTGCTTCACCGCCTGTGAAGGGACTCCCCTGCAGGTGGGGAGCCGGGGTTCAAACCAGGATCCTTATGCCGGTCCTTGTGCTTTGCGCCACCTGCGCTTAACCCGCTGCACTACAGCCCGACTCCCTAAATGTTTCTTTTTGTAGTATCTTTATTGGTTAGAGACAACCGGAAGTTGAGAGGAGGAGGGAAGCTAGAGAGGGAGAAAGACAGAGAGACACCTGAAGATCTGCTTTACCACTTGCAAAGCTTTCCCCCTGCAGATGGCGACCGGAGGCTCGAACCCAGGTCCTTGTACACTGTACCATGTGTGCTCAACCAGGTGCACCACCACTGCCCCCCAGATCACATTCTTGATAAAGCATCAAAGCATGACAAAACTATCAAAAGGATATATTTTACTGGTCCTTTTTTAAAGGTGTGTGTGTTTAAAACCAATTTGTCAAAAAAATAATGAAAATTATTTGTAACACAATTATAACATATGTACATATATGTACAGTTCCTCCTCTCTTCATGACTATTGTTAACACATCACACTGTTCATCAATTTGTCATCTATCTCTAACCTAGAATGTTGTGCTATCAACATTGCTATTATCAATTATTATTATTATTATTATTATTATTATTATTATTATTATTATTTAGCACTGCTCAACTCTGGTTTATGGTGGCTCAGGGGATTGAACCTGAGAATTTGAAGCCTCAGGCATAAAAATCTTTTGCATACTCATTATGCTTTCTACCCACAAACATATTTTTTAATTATTAAAAAAGAAACCTACTTAGAATTTTTAACAGCAACATGTTCCCTATCCCTGGTCTACCATGGTCTCTTCTGGCCTCTTTCATAGTTCTTATCACAGTCTGTACCTATTTATTTATTCATGTTCTCTCAGCTACACTGGATAAAAGCTAAAATAATGTAAGTGGTTTGTGAACATTGAAAGCTTAATAAAGTGTCTGGTATTCTGCGGGTGCTAAATAAATATTTATGAAAGGAGAATAATGAACAGATAAAACTATATAATAGAATATAAATAAAACCTCATTTTGTTACTCTTACAAATAAAACAAAATGACTTCTAACTAGCTATAAAACCAAAGCTTCAGGTCTTTCCATTAAGGTTTAACCAGAGTCTCATCACATTGGTCAGTCTTCCACCCAATGCTTGTTCTCCTTACTAGAAAGTAGCTCCAGGGAGTCGTTACAGTAGAGCAGAGGGTTAAGCGCACGTGGCGCAAAGCAAAAGGACCGGCATTAAGATGCTGGTTCAAGCCCTGGCTCCCCACCTGCAGGAGAGTCACTTCACAGGCGGTGAAGCAGGTCTACAGGTGTCTTTCTCTCCCGCTCTCTATCTTCCCCTCCTCCCTCCATTTCTCTATGTCCTATCCAACAACAATGACAACAATAATAACTACAACAATAAAACAAGGGCAACAAAAAGGAATAAATAAATAAATTTAAAAAGAGAAAGTAGCTCCAGTTTATCTAAATTATTACTATCATCAAATAACAAAAAACAGGGTTGACAGAAGAGTTTACTTGGGGAAGAGCCAAACTTTTCCTGTGTGCAACCCAAATTCTAGTCCTCAGCCCCCACTTAGGGCATAGGGTTAGCTTAGGGGTGAGATGGGCAGGGAAGCTTCAGGGATATAATCTCTTTCCTTCTTGCTTTAGACACCTAAACTAAGTAAGACATGTCCTAAAACTAAGGCGTGTGTGTCTTTTCTCCTCTTCCTCCTTCTCCTGCTATTTCTCCTCCTTTTCTCTCTCCCTGTCTATCTGAAAAAGTCACCCTGGAGTAGTGAAACCCTACTGGTAATGGCAAAAAAGATTTATAATTCTGTATAATTCCTGATGTATCACTCTCAGTAAAATCAGGCTGTTCCAGATGACATTCAGTGGCTTCATCTAGAGTATTAATCTTTAACCTCTTATGGAGCACCTGGTTAAGTACATATATCATTGCATATAGGAATCCGGGTTCAAGACCTCAGTTCCTCCGTGCAAGGAGATAGCTTCACGAGTGCTGGGACAGTGTTGGAGGTGATTTTTCTCTCTCACTCTTTATGCCCCCTTACTTCTTAATTTCTCTCTAGCTCTATGCAAAAATGAACAAAATTTAATAAAAAATGATATATTTTACAATTTTAATGAATTTTAAGAAGAACTCAATACATAAATCTATATCTACTATTTACATTACTCTTTTTTTACTTATATATATATATATTTTAATTTATTTAAGAAAGGAGACATTAACAAAACCGTAGGATAGGAGGGGTACAACTCCACACAATTCCCACCACCCAGTCTCCATATCCCCTCCCCTCCCCTGATAGCTTTCCCATTCTCTATCCCTCTGGGAATATGGACTCAGGGTCATTGTGGGTTGCAGAAGGTGGAAGGTCTGGCTTCTGTAATTGCTTCCCCACTGAACATGGGCATTGATTGGTCAATCCATACTCCTAGTCTGACTTTCTCTTTCCCTAGTAGGGTAGGGTATTGGGGAAGTGGAGCTCCAGGACACATTGGTGGGGTCTTCAGTCCAGGGAAGTCTGGTCAGCATCATGCTGGCATCTGGAACCTGGTGGCTGAAAAGAGAGCTAACATACAAAGCCAAACAAATTGTTGAGCAATCATGGACCCAAAGCTTGGAATAATGCAGATGAAGTGTTGGGGGTGTGTGTGGGGGTACTCTCTGCAAACTTTTGTGTACTTCTGCTTTCAGGTATATATTTTTCCCTTGTTTATGGAGACGTGTGAAATATGCTCTATCTCAGGGGACCTTGTCTATATCTAGGTTTGGGGACTTTAAGGGGGAGTGGAACACCTGGAATGGAATTAGAGAATACTATGAAAGGAAAGGTCTTACCCAAGTGATGAAGCTGAAGGGTTGTCCTTCTACACCTGAAGTCTCTGGACACAGTGTGAATTGAAGCATGGTGGAGTGGCACACGTTGCATTGATAAGGTTGCGATCAGTGGATGCAATATTATTTGATATGAATTGAGAGAAGCATGCAGGAAAGTGGGCCCTACCCTAAGGTTCCAGGACTAGGGTAAATATAGGCTCTATAGTAGAAATGTGAGGTACCTACTGTCCTAGGGTTCAAGAAGAAAATGGATAGTTATTGTTGTCATCACATTATTTGGTAACTGGGTTAATTTACTCTTTCATGAACTTATAACTTTGGTGACACTGGTATTATTTAAACCATCTATTAACCATCCAGCCCTCTGTAGGTTGTTATCTGCTTTATCAAATGATGATGCTGTGAGTTGCGCAGTAGCACAGAGGGTTAAACAGATGTGGTGCGAAGCTCAAGGACAGGCTTAAAAATCCCAGTTCAAGTTCCTGGCTCCCCACCTGCAGGGCAGTCGCTTCACAAGTGGTGAAGCAGGTCTGCAGGTGTCTATCTTTCTTTCTCCCTTTCTGTCTTCCCCTCCTCTCTCCATTTCTCTCTATCCTATCTAACAAGGACAACAACAATAATAACTACAACAATGAAACAACAAAAGGAAACAAATAAATATTTTCTTTTCTTTTTATTTTATTTTATTTATTTATTCCCTTTTGTTGCCCTTGTTGTTTTATTGTTGTAGTCATTATTGATATCGTTGTTATTGGATAGGACAGAGAGAAATGGAGAGAGGAGGGGAAGACAGAGAGGGGGAGAGAAAGACAGACACCTGCAGACCTGCTTCACCGCCTGTGAAGGGACCTGCCTGCAGGTGGGGAGCTGGGGGCTCGAACCAGGATCCTGACTCCAGTCCTTGAGCTTAGCGCCACCTGCACTTAACCCATTGCGCTACAGCCCGACTCCCACAAATAAATATTTTCAAAAAAAAGAAATGAAGAGGGAGTTGGGCATAGCTCAGCGGGTTAAGCGCAGGTGGTGCAAAGTGTAAGGACTGGCTCAAGGATCCTGGTTCGAGCTCCAGGCCCCCGACCTGCAGGGGAGTCGCTTCACAAGAGGTGAAGCAGGTCTGCAGGTGTCTGTCTTTCTCACCCCCTCTCTGTCTTCCCCTCCTCTCTCCATTTCTCTCTGTCCTATCCAACAACAATGACAGCAATAACAACAACAACAACAAAGAGAACAAGGGCAACAAAAAGGAAAATAAATAAATTAATGTAAAAAAATAAAATAAAATAATTGAAATGAAGATGCTGAAGTACAAGGAGGCAATGCCACTTGCTTGGGACAGTTTAGTCACTAAATCGGTGAAGAAGGGGTTTGAATCAATGTTGTCTGTGCATTTGGACACAATAGTTTATCCAAATGCTCGTCGTAGAGGATATTTTTATACCTGCTTTATGATATTGAGTCTGAGTGTAGAGAGTCTTAAAACTCTCATTTCTCATTGATTTAAACTTTAGTGCCCAAGAGTTCCCTTTGCTGTTGAGATTTGAGGAGTTATAATTCCCAAGGTTAGTTAGACTGAAATCTTATCAACAAATCCAGGTGTAGCAAATACAATGAACTCCATGAAGACACATACAAACAGACTACAGAACTTATGTCATGAGGCCTCACTGTACATGGGGAATTACCAAGATAATTGGGATCCCATTTTTATTAAAGAAGACAATAAAAACCCAGGAAAAGTCGGAAAATTCTTCTTATACACAGCATGAAGGATGAACTTTCCTCCACTAACACCCCAACACCCATAATTCTTAACTTAGTTCTGAGTCATCACCACCACTCCTTGAAAGATTTAGGTCAATTTGAAACCCTTAGTTTGGCATGAGAACAGAGTGTGTTATATCTAAAGTGGCAACAAAGAGACAGTCACATGTGGTAAGTCAAGTGGTCTAGTTGAAACAGAGACCTCGCTTATTTGATTATTATGATAATGCTGACAGTTGTAATGATCTTTGCCATAGAATAGACATTGACTATTCAATAAAAACTGAATAATGCATAGATATAATAGTATGATTTTTTGACACTCTGACCCACTTAATGGAAAAAAGTGCATAGCAATACAAACACACACAATTATGTACGTCTAGCAGAGAAATTACTGCAAATGTGGAAAATTGAACAGTGCACTAAGGTCAATGTTAGACCTTAATTGGTCTGAGAGGCATATGCGGCATCAGGATGAGTAGGCTGATTGCTGCCACACTAGTGTGAGAAATCTTACGTAGGAAAACCAATAATCAATGCTACGACTTACTCAATGTACTGGTTTTGTCCACAGCTCTTAGTGGCTATAGTGGGACGTAGCAGATTTATTTTAATAGATATTTGACAGTCTCCATGTCTGTGAGGAATGGGTGAGGGGATAGCTGAGAAATCCATGCCTCCAGGAAAAGATGTATCTAAGTGGACACAGTCTAAAATATGTAAACTACAGATATGTTCCATAACACACACATCATTGTCGGGTTGTGTCGCGGGAGAGAGAAGAGACCATCATGTACAAGGACTCTGGTTCAAGTCTTCTCTACACACCTGCAGGAAGGAAACTTCATGAAGAGTGCATGAAGATTATAGGGGGCTGGGCGGTGGCATACTTAGTCAAGCTCACACATTACCAGGTTCAAGGACCTGAATGCAAAACCCTGATCCCTGGGTACAAGTTGTAAACTTCAAGAGCAGTGAAGCAGTACTGCAGGTGTCTTTCTTTCTCCAACTTTATCTCAATCTCCCCTCCTAATTTCTGTCTGTCCTGACATATATAATAAAAGTAATAAAATAAAATAAAACAAATATTAAAACAAATATTTCCTAAATTATAGGAAAGCTAAAAAAAAAAAGGTTACTCAAATAATCAGGATCAAAGGAATTTGACACCACAAAGGATGCTCAAGATTAAATAGTGAGGCATTCCATTGGATATCACAGTTACATTCATTTAGAAAGCTAATAGAAATGCAAGTCACTTCTCCCAAAAAAAACTACTTCCAGTCAACACTGCTAGACCTGGCATTACTGCCGCCTCCTTGACAAGGGAAATTCCATGTTGTCTCTTGTCCTTGTGATGTGTGCTCATTAGTAAGTCTTGATCATGAAGTATTTGCTTTCTCTATTCATGCAGTATGCAAAGACAAGAGTGTTTTCCTCTCTTTGTGTTTGAAAGTGTTGGAGATGTGTTCTTCACCACAATTAAGAATAAGGGATTCCACTATACAATTTAAACACCTTTGTTGACTCAGTAAAGATTCTCTTCAGAGTCAGAATCTTGCACATTTTACTACTGTTGACTTATTTTATCATGCAGACAGAAAAACAGTGCTAAGGCCAGGTGGTTACACCTGGTTAAATGCACACATTATAATGCACAAGGATCTGGGTTTAAGCCTCTGGTTCCCACCTGCAGAGAGGAAGCTTCATGAGTGGTGAAGCAGGGCTGCAAGTGTTTCTCTGTCTCTGCCTCTCTACCTCCCTCACCTGCTCAACTTATCTCCAAATCTAATAAATAAATAAATGAAAAAGATGGATAACAGATTTAAAGGAAAAGGGAAAAATACATTTACAAAAGAGAAACAGTACTGCAGGTATCTCTTTCTCTTAGTCTCCTTTTCCCTCTCAACTTTTCTGTCAAAAACAAAAGAAACCAAACACATACACCAGACACAGAAATAAAATGGTATCAGCATGCAAGGATGAGAGAGATGTCCATAATTAGGGGGTAAAATTTCTCATCCATCTTCAGTTGTAGACTCTAGCATCAACTTTCTGTAAATTTCTTTCTTGGAGGATAAGAAGAAAAAAATCTAAACGATGGCTTTATGGCTATTATCATATATAAGTAGTGAGAAGAAACAGAGAAATATTTACAGTGGAATTGTGTTGTTATGTGCTAAACCAGCATAGTGCCCTACAAATTCAGAGAAGGTGGCCCATTAATAAGGTAGGAAGCATCGAGTCGGAGAGACACCTGCAACACTGCTTCACTTCTCTTACAGCTTACTACTTGAAGCTGGGGACCAAGGGTTTGTACCCAGGTCCTTGAGCATGGTAATGTGTGTGCTCAACTAAGTGTGCCACTATCCACACCCTCTTACCATAATACCAGAAATACTTCCACAAAATATTTTTCCATTTTATTCAGTCTCAGTTGTTTTCTATTGCCTGCGACTAAAAAACTCAGGGACAGAAACTATTTGTTAATATTTAGTAAATGGAATTATGGTGTAGTAACTGATGTGATGGAATATGTATGAGTTTATTATTATTGTTATTATTATTATTAATTTATTTGCCTCTAGGGTTATCACTGGGGCTTGGCTCCTGCACTATAAATCCACTGCTTCTGGTAGCCTTTTTGTTTGGATAGGACACAGAGAAATTGAGAGAGGAAGGGGAGAGAGAGAGGGATAGGAAGAGAGACACCTGCAGACCTGCTTCACAGATTGAAAAGCGTCACCTCTACAAGTGCGGAAGCTGGGGCTCAAACCTGGATCCTCGTGCTTGATAATCCTGGTGAGCCTAATGGGTGTGCAATTGCCTGACACCACCCATTAGTGGTGGTGGGTGATATTGCACCTGGTCGAGTAAATTTGTTACAATGAAATAGGACCTGGGTTCAACTCCCCAATACCCACCTGCTGGGTGGGGGGGAATCCTCCTACCTACCTCCTATTACCCATCTCTCAATCACTCCAAAGTTCAACTTGTCAGACAAAATAAGGACTACAAAAGTTGAATAAGGGCAAGAAATTAGTACACTTTAATGATGACTCTTTAGTCACTATCAGGCCATCCTATCACCTGGGGTCCAGGTCAGGGAGTCCTCAGATTTCCTAGGCAGACACGATGGGTCTAGATCTCCAGTGGACCTGTCTCACTACTGTCACTGGTCATCCCCTTCAGGAACAACATAATAGACCCCTTTGTGGGCCTCTATAGGACCTTGCCCTCAAGATGGATAAACAAGGGTAGGCAATGTTCCATTCTGAAGGGAGGTTGGATAACATAGTCTACCTATCACCTGAGGATGATGGGTCCTGGAATTAGCACAGCCTGGAATGTTCCTATCCGTGACCATAGAATGCCAGATCAGACCTTCAGGGATGCAGAGGTTACATAGGCTTCTGTGCTGACTATGGGCCTCAGATCAAATCTATGGAGTTTACAGTTAACAATATTTATACATCTTCCCCATATTTAAGAGCTACTCTCTTCCCTGATCCAGCTTTCTAAACCTTTTTGTCCCATTCATGAGACCATCTCCCCAGACAATAACTAAGTCCACTTTCATGTTAGATGTCAAGCTCAGGCAAAAATGAGTAAGGTCATGGGTCCCTTGGAATATACCTATAGTAAACCTATGAGTTTTTTCCAAAATGGAGATGAAAAATCTTCATCTGCATTATTCTTGTCCTCAGGTTCATGATTAGTCAACAACTTGTTTGGCTTTATATGTTAACACTTTTTCAGCCACCAGGTTCCAGACACTATCATAATGCCAACTGGACTTCCCTGGACAGACAACCCCACCAATGTGTCCTGGAGCCCCACTTCCCCAGAGCCCTGCCCCACTAGGGAAAGAGAGAGACAGACTAGGAGTATGGATTGACCAGTCAATGCCCATGTTCAGAGGGGAAGCAGTTACAGAAGCCAGACCTTCTACCTTCTGCATCCCACAGTAACCTTGGGCCCATACTCCCAGAGGGACAAAGAATAGGAAAGCTATCGTTGGAGGGGGTTGGATACAGATTTCTGGTGGTTAAAATTATATGCAACTATACCCCTCTTATCCTATTGTATTTTAGATATTCCCATTTTATAAATTAAAAAAAAAAGAGGATGCCACATATGTCTACTGAAACTTGTTCCTATTAAGTGTAGGTATGAAAATACTCCTACAATCTGAGCATTTTCTAAAACCATGTTGAATCACTAATACAAAATAATGATATGAGACACAAATTTTGCAGCAAGCATTTATGCATTGTTTCTTCCCATCAGGGCACATAAAAGACATTTTCCATTTACTATTTTAATAACACTAATGAGTAAGTGTTTTGTGTGAAGGGTTGATAACCATCACCCTTCTACATTGCCAATATTCTAATTAATTTATATGGAAGAGAAGTAAAATTATACAAAAAAAACCTTAATATTTTACTTTTTAAAATAATTATGGCAAGGATTTCATTACTCCAGGCTGGTGTTTTCAGATAAAGATAAATAACAGGGTGGAGAGGGTAGGGGAGGGCATGGGCTGATACCACTCATAGGCAGCAGTTGAAGAATAAGAACAGAAGGGAAAACACTAAGAAGAACTTGGCCTGGAGTTAGTGTGTTGCACTAAAGTAAAAGACTCTGGGGCCAGGGGAGGGTGCAGGTCCTGGAACAGGCTGGCAGAGGAGGACTTAAGTGGGGGTTGAATTGTTTTGTGGAAAACTGGGATATGTTATGCATGTACACACTATTGTATTTTATTGTCAACTATAAAACATACATCTCCCAAATAAAGAGAACAAAAACGGAGGCAGGGGGCTTGGTGAGACAGGAAGTGGTCCACCCAGTTAAGTGCACATAGTACAAAACACAACGGTCTGTCTGCACAAGAATCCAGGTTGGAGTTAGTGGTGAAGCAGATCTGCAGGGTCTCTCTCTCTCTCTCTCTCTCTCTCTCTCTCTCTCTCTCCCTCTCCCCCTCTCATCTCAATTTCTCTCTGTCCTAACCAATAAAATGTAAAAAATGGTGTCAGGATCAAGGATTCATACTGCCAGCACCAAGTCATAGTAATAACCCTGGAAGAGAGAGGAGAGAAAGAGAGAGAGAGAGAGAGAGAGAGAGAGAGAGAGAGAGAAGGAGAGGGAGAGGGGAAGGGGAGGGGAGGGGGAGGGAGAGGGAGAGAAAGAGGGAGAGGGAGAGGGAGAGGGAGAGGGAGAGGGAGAGAGAGAGAGAGAGAGAAAGGCATCAAAGTACCAAAGTTTTTCCCATTGTGGTAAGGGCCAGGCCCAAACCTGTGCTGTGCTGCTTGGCTGGCAAAGCAGATAACTTTCCATGTGAAATATACATGTTAAAAGCATGAGAAATATGCTTATTTTGTAACAGTTTATTACACATAACTTCAACATTAGAGAAATTGATGCACTGAGTTTCTAAACCATAGCAGAGGACTTAAACTGAGGCCATATATTTCTTTTATAAAACTTTAAAATGTATATTTTATTTTTGAGAGAGATGGAGAGATGAGAGAGAGAGAGAGAGAGAGAGAGAGAGAGAGAGAGAGAACCGACCAGAGCACTGCTCAGCTCCAGTTTATGGTGGTGCTGGATTGAACCTGGGACTTTGGAGCCTCAGGCATGAGGGTCTGTTTGCATAACTCTGATGCTGTCTGCCCCATGCAGAAGCCATGTATTTCTGACACCTGTTATATACTATTTTTTTTAATTTTTTATTTAAGAAAGGATTAATGAACAAAAACATAAGGTAGGAGGGGTACAACTCCACACAATTCCCACCACCCAATCTCCATAGCCCACCCCCTCCCATGATAGCTTTCCCATTCTCTAGCCCTCTGGGAGCATGGACCCAGGGTCTTAGAGGGATGCAGAAGGTAGAAGGTCTGGCTTCTGTAATTGCTTCCCTGCTGAACATGGGCGTTGACTGGTCAGTCCATACTCCCAGTCTGCCTCTCTCTTTCCCTAGTAAGGTGTGTCTCTGGGGAAGCTGAGCTCCAGGACACATTGGTGGGGTCTTCAATCCAGGGAAGCCTGGCCAGCATCCTGGTGGCATCTGGAACCTGGTGATTGAAAAGAGAGTTAACATACGAAGCCAAACAATTTGTTGAACAATCATGGATCCCAAGCTTGGAATAGTGGAGAGGAAGTGTTAGGGAGGTACTCACTGCAAACTCTAGTGTACTTCTGCTTTCAGGTATATATTTTGCAGTAGTTTATGGATACATGTGCACATAAGCTCTCTCTCACAGAAACTGGTGGATATCTAGGTTATGGGACTTTGTTAGAAAGTGAACTACCTGAGATGAAATTAAAGTGTACTAAAAAAGGAAAGGTCTCACCCGAGTAATGAAGCTGAAGGGTTATCATTCCACATGTGAAGTCTCTGGACACAGTCTGAGGTGAAGCATGTTGAGGTGGCAATCGTTGCGTTGGTTAGGTTGTGATCGGCTGATGCAATATTATTTGGTTTGGATTGGGAGATGAATACGGGAAAGTGGGCCCTATCCAAGGGTTCCAGGACTGGGGGAAGTAGGGGTTCTATAGTGGAGATGTGAGGTTCCTGCTGTCTTAGGGTTCAAAAAGACAATCAATAGTTAATGTTATCATCACATTATTTGGTAATTGGGTTAACTTTGAAAAGTCCTTTTGTTAGGGTTTGCTGTACAGTATCCAGTATCTTGTATATAGCTGTGCTATTAGATGCTTCTAATCTACTTGGTCTAGGCTTTTGAGAGCATCCGCATATCAAATACACAGCCTATATATTAAAAGGATTCAGTTTGTGTTTTGAGAAACTTTGAGACATACAATTGATTTTCCCCCTCTCATATTAATTAACTACTGATTTATATGTCTACATTTTGCTAGGAGTGTACATAAACACCATTCCGACCACCAAAGGACTGTGACCCATCCCTCCCACCCACTCCCACCCCCCACTGGCCCAGGAAGCTACATGTCTACCCCTCACCACTGGGTTTTTACTTTGGTGCCCTACTTACAATTTGATCAGGTCCTGCTTTTAGTTTCCCTTTCAGATCTTCTTAATCAACTTCTGTTGATGAGTGGGATCATCCCATACTCATCTTTATCTTTCTCACTTAGTTCACTTAACATAATTCCTTCTAGCTCTGTCCAAGATGGGTCAGAGAAGGTGGGTACATTGTTCTTGATAGCTGCATAGTATTCCATTGTGTATATATACCACAGCTTTCTCAGCCACTCATCTGTTGTTGGACACCTGGGTTGCTTCCAGGTTTTAGCTATTATGAATTGTGCTGCTATGAACATAGGAGTACACACTGCTTTTTGGTTGGGTGTTATGGAGTCCTTGGGGTATAACCCCAAGAGAGGAATTACTGGATCGTATGGAAGGTCCATGTCTAGCCTTGTGAGAGTTTTCCAGACTGCTCTCCACAGAGGCTGTACCAATTTACATTCCCACCAGCAATGTAAAAGGGTTCCTCTGTCCCCACATCCTCTCCAGCATTTGTTGCTGCTGTCCTTTTTGATGTATGCCATTCTTACAGGAGTGAGGTGGTATCTTAGTGTTGTCTTAATTTGCATTTCTCTGACAATCAGTGACCTAGAACAGTTTTTCATATGTTTGTTAGTCTTTTGCATCTCCTCTGAGGTAAATGTTTTGTTCATATCCTCTGCCCATTTTTGGATGGGGTCATTTGCTTTTTTGGTGCTAAGTTTGCTGAGCTCTTTATATATTTTGGTGATTAGTTTCTTGTCTGATGTCTGGCATGTGAAGATCTTCTCCCATTCTGTGAGGGGTCTTTCTGTTTGTTTAATAGTTTCTTTGGATGTGCAGAAGCTTTTCAATTTGATGTAGTCCCATTGGTTTGTTTCTGCTTTAGTCTTCCTTGCAATTGGGTTTGATTCATCAAAGATGTCCTTGAGTTGTAGGTGGGAAAGTGTTTTACCAATGTTTTCCTCTAAGTATTTGATTGTTTCTGGTCTGACATCTAGGTCTTTGATCCATTTGGAGTTGATTTTTGTTTCTGGTGAGATAAAGTAGTTCAATTTCATTCTTCTGCATGTTTCAACCCAGTTTTCCCAGCACCATTTATTGAAGAGAGCCTCCTTTTTCCATTTAATCCTTTGGGCCCCCTTATCAAAGATTAAATGCCCATAGGTGTTGGTATTTACTTCTGAGTTTTCAATTCTGTTCCACTGGTCTGTATGCCTACTTTTGTTCCAGTACCATGCTGTTTTGATAATGATGGCTTTATAATATAGTTTAAGGTCTGGGAGTGTGATGCCTCCTACAGCAGACCTACAGCCAACCTCATACTCAATGGACAGAAGCTGAAAGCATTTCCCCTCAGATCGGGGACTAGACAGGGCTGTCCACTGTCACCGTTACTCTTCAACATAGTATTGGAAGTTCTTGCCATAGCAATCAGGCAAGAGAAAGAAATCAAAGGAATACAGATTGGAAGGGAAGAAGTCAAGCTCTCACTATTTGCAGATGATATGATAGTATACATAGAAAGACCTAAAGAATCCAGTAGAAAATTACTGGAAGTTATTAGGCAATATAGCAAGGTATCAGGCTACAAAATCAATTTACAAAAATCAGTGGCATTTCTTTATGCAAACACTAAATCTGAAGAAGAAGACATCCAGAAATCACTCCCACTTACTGTTTCAGCAAAATCAATCAAATACCTAGGAATAAAGTTGACCAAAGAAGTGAAAGACTTGTATGCCGAAAACTATGAGTCGCTACTCAAGGAAATAGAAACTGATACCAAGAAATGGAAAGATATCCCATGCTCATGGATTGGAAGAATAAATATCATCAAAATGAATATTCTCCCCAGAGCCATATACAAATGTAATGCAATACCCATTAAAGTTCCACCAAGCTTCTTTAAGAGAATAGAACAAACACTACAATCATTTATCTGGAACCTGAAAACACCTAGAATTGCCAAAACCATCTTAAGGAAAAGAAACAGAAATGGAGGCATCACACTCCCAGACCTTAAACTATGTTATATACTATTAACAGCTCCTACTGCAGGGAACTCAGAATATAAAGTCACAGAGCAAAGGCCAAGTCAGTGATACATCCCCCTACTCACCCACTGAGTGAGACTTGATTCACTTCCCCCAAAGATATTTTTCTTGTTTAAAATTCTATTAGTAATCTAATATTGATTTACAAAGTTACAAGATAACAGGGGTTCAATTCCATACCTTTCCCACCACCAGAGTTCTGAATCCCCAGTTCCTTCACTAGAAGCTACAGCAGTTCTCCTAAGGTTGCTGATGTGGGCTATTATGTCTGCAACTATCTATATTTGCCTCTTTCTTTCTTTCTTTCTTTCTTTCTTTCTTTCTCTCTCTTTCTTTTTTTCTTTTTGAAAGTTTTACTAGTGGTTTAATATCACTTTACAAAATTACATATCAGAAGGGGTATAATTTCATACCATTCCCATCACCAGAGTTCTAAATCTCTGGTCCCTTTATTTTAAGCTACAACAGTTTTCCTAAGGTTGCAAATATGGTTTAACTATTATTTCTACGAATATCTCTCTATATTTGTATATAACCGCTCCCTTTTTTGTCTCCAGGTTCATCACTGGGGCTCAGTGCCTGTGCTAGGAATCCACTGATCCTGAAGGCTATTTTTTCCCTTTTGTTGCCCTATCACTACATCCAAATGTTTCCTCTTCTTTCTCTGGGTGCTGATGGATCTGGAGTTCAAAGCCCTCTTATCCTCTTCCTCCTATCACTTCTCCTCCACTGGGAATATGGATCAAAATAATTTTTGGGGTGTAGAAGGAAGGAGTTCTGGAGTCTGTAACTGCTTCTCCACTGGACATGGATATTAGCAGGTCAATAATGCACACCCCAGCCTGATTCTATCTTTCCTTATTTCCCACATGATTTTCTTTATTTTTTTTTAAATTGTTATCTTTATTTATTTACTGGATAGACAGAAATCAAGAGGGAAGGAGGATATAGAGAGCAAGGGAGACAGAGAGAAACCTGTAACACTGCTTCACCACTTGCAAAGCTTTGCTCCCTGCAGGTGGGGGTCGGGGGCTGGAATCAGGTTCTTTAAACATTGTAACATGTGCACTCAACCAGGTGTGCCACCACACGACCCCTCCCATGTGATTTTCACAGGACATCCCTCCTGCCTCCACCTGGATTCATCAGTCCACTCTGCAGAGAGCTCTTGAAACAATGCTCCTTTTGCAGTCTCTGCTTTGGTACTAGAAATTACCACTCCAAACACCCCCACACCAAATGGTTACTATGGGGGATAGCCTCTCACTTCATACACCGTACATATTTACTGAGTACCCAACAATTTCTTACAAAGACACACAGTTGGAAGCTTTGACAGGAGTGGGAGCAGGTCCCTCCAAGTAGGAGGCACAGACGGTTCAGATTCCTGCTGGGTAAACCAAGTGCTTGTGTTATGGAAATAACACTCAAAATAGAGACTCCATCTGACTGGGAGTATTTTCTCCATTAGAACTGATTCAACACGCTGGTGTATGAAACCACAGACAAACGGCTCTGCTTGAAAAGAGCTTGGAAGGTCATGTTGAGAGACATGGACTCTGTCTTTTCATAGTCTTTGTTTTTGACATGCAAATGAGGAAGAATAAGGACTTTCTAACCTGGTGAGGGTAATAAGCATTTTGCTAGAAAAAAATGTCTGAAATCATTGACCTATGTATTTATAAGCAGAAATAATTATATAGAAAGAGACATGTTTTTAAGAGTCAGAAAAAAAACCAAACAGACGGAACAGGAAATTCAACATCAGCCACACCACCCTCATCGACCATTTCCCACAGTACAAAATGAAATATAGAAATGACGCTTACTAGGAGTTTTCCATTATCAGTGGTTTTCTCGGGATGCATTGGATTGACCTTCTCGTGGTGCATCCCATGAGTACCCATTCATTGGGGAAACTGACGATCCTTCCTAGCCAACTGAATCCACATGGATCCCAGTCACTTTCAAAGCCAGCAACAAGCAGCTCCTGACAGCTTTCAACCTGACCTGTTGACTGGCTATGGAAGAAGGGCAAACGCTAGAAGAAGAAGTGGTTTTCTCTAGAGTTGAAAACACAGGTGCCCATAGAATCCTTGATATGGTGCCTAGTGAATAAATGAAATATTATTTGGAGCCAAGAAGAATAAAGAGGCATAGAATTAATTTTATGAATATAAAGGACTTTTAAAAATATTTATTTATTTATTTCCTTTTGTTTTCCTTGTTTTTTATTGTTGTAGTTATTATTGCTATTGTTGCTGGATAGGACAGAAAGAAATGGAGAGAGGAGGGACAGAGGGGGGAAGAGAAAGATAGGTACCTGCAGACCTGCTTCACTCCCATGCAGGTGGGGAGCTGGGAGCTTGAACCAGGATCCTTACGAATTAGGATCCTTACACCTGTTCTTGTGCTTTGCACTACGTGTGTTTAACCTGCTGCACTACCACCCGGCTCCCTATAAGGACTTGTTATGGAAAATGTTCCTTTGTCATCTCACCAGTCCAGGTAGATTTTCAACAACTACTTAAGAAGGTATGATGATTGCAAATTTAATATTATTGCATACTTATATTAAACTCTGTAAGTTAAATGGTATTTTGCTGCTCTTCACACAGGTATAGAATACATTGCAGCGGACCAGGAGAAGATGCACACAACCAAAAGCACAAAGTACCATGTGCAAGGACCTCTTCTTCCCACCTGCAAGGGGTGAGGGAAGCTTCAAAAGTAGTGAAGCAGGTCTTTAAATATCTACCTTTCTCTCTCCCTTTCAATATATCCTTCCCTTTTCAATTCCTCTTCCAGATAAAATAAAATAAGTCACCAAAAGTGATTTGTAGTACTGGCAGCAAGCTCTAGCAATAACCTTGATAATCCTGGGTGATATATATATATATGAAGAATGAAAAAAAGTATATCCCCTCTTTAGAAATATTGATTAAAAATTAATTGCTATTTGGTGAGTTGAAATGTTTCTGTTTCTGAGCGATTTTCAGTACATACACTCGTGTCTTCCGTGGAAACAAAAGTAAAAATCTTTGAGGTACACATGTCTTTTTAGCTTGCTGTTATGCTATTGCTGCAACCACTGAGACCTTATATTTAGGCTACTGTGTGCGGGCTCTGCACCAAGGACTCTAATTCAGCCAGAGGGATAGGTGACTCGCCTACTGCTCTAAGAGCCCAGTGCATGCCATTCTTACTTGGTAGTGATTACGCAACATGGCATCTGATGACTCAGGACTCCCAAAGCAACATGTGCACACTTATATAAACTGGGTGGTTTTCTCTTTTGTTCTTCTTATTAATTCCATAACAATAGCTACTAATGCGAAAGAAGAAAGAAAAGACAGAGGATATAGACTAAGAGAAGAAATGAAAGAGAGGGAATAGAGGAGTGAAGGAGGAAACAGAAGTTTGCTGTTGCTATCCATTACCAGTCTGCTTTCAGTGGTCAGATTAACTGACTGTTAAAAAATACAAAAGTTTTCTCAGGGGTGTCCGGCGGTATTGCACCAGCTTAAGCACACATAGTACAAAGCACAAGGACCAGCACAGGTGTTCTGGTTTGAGGCCCCATTCCCCATCTGCAGGGGGTTCTTTGCACAAGTGGTGAATCCGGTTTGCGGGGGGTTTCTCTCTTTCTCTCTCCCTCACTGTCTTCCCCTCCTCTCTCAGTTTCTCTCTGTCCTGTCCAATAAAATGGTAAAAAAAAAAAAATGGCCACCAGGAGCAGTGTATTCCCAGTGCTGGCACCAAGCCCCAGCGATAATCCTGGAGGCAAACTGCAAAAGGCCAAAAAAAAAAAAAAAAAAAGAAAGAAAAATTCTCAGTGTTGGTATGCAAGAGACCCCTTCTGTTTCATTTGGTTTAAATCCCCCCTGCTTAACACTATTCTATTTACATAACCACTTCATTCTATTTACATAACCTCTGTTAAGAAGCACCTCCCTCCAGGGCATTGTTTCAATCCCCACTGTTTCATGATATGTTTTTGCTCCACCCCCCCTCATTGTCACACCCTGATCCCTTCTTTATCACACCCTGATTTTCACCAGTCACTTTTCTCTCCACCCTCTCTATGTCACATCCTGTTTCCACCCTACTTGGAGAGTATAAAAACAGCTGCTCTTCTGATTAAAGACACCTGGAAATTGCTTTCCGGCTCCGAGAGTTCCAAAGTGTATCTCCTGCGGAAGTTAGTGCAGCACGAGTTCCTGATCCCTCTCCCACGCAGCAGCCTAGATCGGCTCCAGTTGAGTTCTCTCCAAGCCAGAGAGAGCACTAGCTCGGGAAGAAGTACCCTCAGGCTATCCCGGCATCTGGCGCCCGGAACAGGCACCCGTAAGCAGCAGATTTACAAGAAGACATCTTAGATAAGTACACACATTTTGGGTATCTGCAATATTGTGTTAAGGCACTGTGATTTTTTTTTCTTTTTTTTTCTTATTGTTTTCCTGAGATCTCTCCACCATGGAAAATCTTTTCCAAATTCTGCATTCTTTTTCCAGTATACAATTTTTATATATCTGGGACATTTTTCTCGGGGCTTCACCTTATATCCTGTTGATCATCATAGCAGCTTTTAAGGGATATATAGGGAAACCTCTCAAAAGGCTTAAGGACCTAGAAGCTGAGGTCCAAGAGATAAAGGAAGTAATCATAGAACTTAACCAGCACCTTAAAAACAAGAAGAAGCAAAGGCCTGTCGTGATCTTGACCCACCCTAATTCCTCTGCATCTTGCCCTGAGGCCCCTATTTTGGCATCTTGCCCTGAGGCCCCTATTTTGGCAGACACATGTCTGAATTCTCCTTTGGACTCCACAGCCACTTCTTCGGTCACCCCCATTTTGGCAGACACGTGTCCAGAACCTCCTGCTGCCTCCATGGCTGCTTCTTCGCCCACCCCTGTTTTGATAGACACATGTCCGAATTCTCCTGTAGCCTCCAAAACCACTTCTTCGGCCACTTGTCCAGAAGCTTCCACTTCGGTGACTCCTCCTACCGCTACACACTTATCAGAGCAAGTCCACACATTTCCGGTCAATGTTGCCCCCAATAGACAAAAACCTCAGGCCTGGTATCCATATTCCGCCACAGACCTGAAGGAACTACGCCAGGCTATCAAAGATGACGGTGTTCATGCCCCATGGACCAGGTCCATTTTACAAGGCCTGCTTCAGAACCTTAATACCCCCCAAGATTGGAGAGATGTGACTCGTGCTACGCTCCCAGGCCCCCTCTTCCTGCAATGGGAGGCATTCTTTCGCGACGAATGTTTACAACAATTGCGGAAAAATATTCAAAATCAGCCAGAGGGTAATTTTGATGCATTGTTTGGAACAGGCCAATTAGAAACAGGGATTCAACAGGCGGAAGCCAAGTTTCCAGCGGGGTATTTTGATCAAGTACACCTGTGTGCATTAAAAGCATGGGAGCGATTAACACCACCCATGGGAGCAGCCTCAGCCCCCATTCTCTCCCTGCAACAAGAACCTGATGAATCCCTTGCTAAATTCATTGCCAGGGTCCAGTCGAGTTTGGAAAGGAAGATTTATAATCCTGACGCTCGTTTTCTCCTCCTGCGATCCATAGTCTGGGATGGAATGCTTCCACATTTTCGACAGGCCTGTATCACTCTTAAAAACGAACACCTAGATACTTGGATTCTAGCTACACAGGATCTCAGATCAAGCTCCTTTCAAGGACCTATGTTACAGGCCTATGCAGCTACCTTACATAAGCAAAAAGGGGCTTGCTTTCAGTGCGGTCACCAAGGGCATTGGCGTAACCAATGTCCAGAAAATAGACCGCGACCCCGCCTCCAGTCATGGCGACCCCACCTCCAGTCAGGGCAACCCCGTCTCCAGACAGGGAATCAGAGACCACGAATGCCTTGTCCCAGATGCCAGAAAGGATTTCACTGCAGGAGAGATTGTTGGTCAAGGTTCCATAGGAATGGCATGCCTCTGCCAAATGTAAACAGGGATTTAAACTAGGTATGGGGCTTCCCTTAGCCCCACCCCCAAGAGGGAAGGAAGCAGGTTGCCCACTTGGTGCTGTGCCCTTCTTCCACAAACAGAAGCCCAGCTTGGGACCCAATCTGTCGCTACACCCACCACGCCAAGTAACAATAACAGAGGGTGAGCAGAAGGAGGAACCCGCGGTATGTGGGTACTTCCAGCATAGAAATAACTGGCTGGAGCAAGAGAACAGCTCGAATTCGGAGCCTGAGATTTTATGGACCACCCCTGTTTTAGAAAGGGGTAACCCAACTATGACAGTAAAGATTGGTAATATTCCTTTTAAGTGTTTGATTGACACAGGAGCAGATAAGACAATATTAAGACAAGCAGAGGTTCCCCAGAGTTGGGAACTCCTCCCAGGACCACGCTTACATGGTGTTGGAGGATTGACTCAGGCATTCCGCACACGAGATTCCCTTGTGTGGGAAGATCCAGAAGGGACTACCGGACGCTTTCAGCCTTTAATAGCTGATATAAGCACCAATTTATTAGGAAGAGACTTGCTGGAATCTTTAGATGTAGTGATATCCTCAGACACCTCTGCAGGACACCACACTCACTCCTGTGAGACTGCTAGACCCAACCAGCACCCCCAATACTAACTGCCACTGTTCGTAACAGAACTCCCCGCTTAGATTGGCTTTCTAATGAGCCTGTCTGGGTGGAACAGTGGCCTTTGCCTAGGGAGAAGCTAGACATTTTAAAAGAACTCGTCCAAGAGCAGTTATCTTTGGGATACATTCGTTATTCTCGGAGCCCATGGAATACTCCAGTCTTTGTGATTAAAAAGCGCTCAGGAAAATGGCGCCTCCTCCAAGATCTTCGTGCAGTTAATAAAACCATACAGGTTTGGGGCTCCCCCCAAAGGGGTTTGCCTCTTGCTTCCGCAATTCCCACAGGAATTCCAATCATAGCTATTGATATACAGGATTGTTTTTTCTCCATTCCCTTACACCCACAAGATTGTAAACGTTTTGCTTTCTCTGTTCCTTCTATTAATAATGCCAGCCCTGCCGATAGATTTGAATGGGTGGTACTGCCCCAGGGCATGGCTAATAGCCCTACTATTTGTCAAGAGGTTGTTAAATCTGCCCTTTTTCCATATATTCATAAGGGCCTTAAGGTTTTTCATTATATGGATGACGTGTTAATATGGGGAGAATTAGATACAGATCTCTCCGCCCTATGTGATTTTCTAATCCCTGCCTTAAAGAGAAGTGGACTTAATGTAGCTCCTGAGAAGATACAGCTAATCCCTCCAATATCTTTCTTAGGCTCAGAGATTTCCCTAACGCAGATTCGTCCTTTAAAACCTTGTGTTACTTTTCCTTCTAATCTCACTCTTGCTTCTTTACAAAGTTTTCTTGGAAATTTGAATTGGCTTAGGCAGTATCTTTGTCTGCCTACGAGCTGCCTGCAACCACTGTTCGATCTGTTAAAAGGAAACAAACAGCCCTCCTCAAAGCGTATGTTAACCCCCGAAGCATCCTTGGCTCTGGAAAAAGTTAACCAGGCTCTCCAGGACATGCACCTCGTTCGGTTCTCCCCCTCCTCTCCAGTAAATCTTCTAATCTTTAACTCCACCCCCACGGTAGTGGGGGCATTGTGGCAGAAACATGGCGTTCTCGAATGGCTTCATAAGCCAGTAGGTGGAGCTCCAAGACTCCTTACCGAGATTGATGCCTTAGCATTTATGGTTCACCAAGGAAGAAACAGATCGGTTCAGGTCTTAGGAAGGGAACCAGATTCAATCATTCTTCCCTTTTCTCTCACTGATACAGAATGGCTCATACGCCACCATTCTCATTTTGCCATAAGTTTAATGGGTTTTCCAGGACAATTAGATAATCATTTTCCCTCTAATAATTTGATAGCTTCTTTACCTCTGTTGCCTCTGCTAGTACCTAAACTTTTCTCTCGAGATCCCATCCCCTCTGCTCCTACAGTGTTCACTGATGGTGGAAAAAAGGGAGCTGCTGCCCTTATATATTATCCAGACCAGCAATACCCCAAACCTCTCTTTACTGAACTTCCTGATAATTCCCCTCAGTACAAAGAACTTTATGCTGTTTTCCTTGCATTAAAAGCTGTACCAGAATCCTTCAACCTTTTTTCTGACAGTGTGTATACTGTTAACTTACTTCCATGGCTTGCTCGATCTTATGTAAGAATTGATGACAACCCACTTTCTCCTCTTTTAATTCAAATTGCCTCTATGCTCTGTTCTTGAACCCATCCACTGTATGTTCAGCACCTACGTTCCCACAGCCCTCTTCCTGGTCCCCTGTCCGAAGGGAATGCTGCAGCTGACCGCCTTGCCTCCACAGGAATTCTCCTAGCCTCTGTCTCTAATCCTGCTGACTTTCATTCCCTAACCCATGTTAATCTTAAAGGTCTTTGAGCTCGATTTCCTGATATTCCTCTGCCACAGTTAAAACGTATTCTTGCTACATGTTCCTCCTGTGCAGGTCTAATCAAAACACCTGCTATTCAGACTCTGGGGGTTAATCCTCGAGGTTTAAAAGCCAACGCTCTTTGGCAAATTGATGTTACCCACATACCTAACTTTGGCAAACAAAAATATGTGTTTGTCTCAATTGATACCTTCTCTAAGTTTATGTGGGCTACAGCTCAGACTGGGACTAAGCAAACAATGTACATGATTTAATTAGCAAATATTTTATTGATAAAGAGCACTTGACATCATCTCAGCCTTCATCAAGATATATGCATTTTTTGGTGGTCTTACCTCAATGTTGATGCCTCTGAATGGAAAATTATTAATCAGACATTAATAAAATTTGCCAAATTGACTGACTTCTTGTCTCATGAAATACTTTCCTGTAGTTTATAATTCTGTTTGTTGGCCCTTGTATCAACAGTAACTGATTCTTATAGCTTAAAAACGGTATTTTAAAATTGCTATTATTGTTACAACATAGAGTTATATCATTCTGTCATAGAGTGAGGGAATTTTACATGCACTGTCTCATCTTGTCATTCAATGTTTTTTTTTTCTTTTTTATTCAGGTAGCGTGACTGAGAAAAAGGCAGTGACATGAAAAGACTCACCAGCACTACTAGAACATCTTCCAGTTATGTATTGCAGTGGCAATATCAAAGGCCATAGATATCATATCACCACAACACATATAACAAAGATAAAGAAGTTTTATCTTTATGTTTAATTTTTTATTTTATTTTCTTCAGGGAATTGAACCTATAACCTCTAAGACTTCAAGTATGAAAGCCTGGCGTGCTATCACTATGCTATCTCTTTGGTCCAAATTCTAATTTTTTGTTTTTTATTTATTCATTGTGGGATTAATTTTTTAAAGTCTACAGTAAATGCAGTAGTTTGTACATTTATGTTTATGATATTTATGCTTTATTATTAAAGTAATGGCTTAAATTTTAGTTGTCTCATCGTTCTGGAATAGGTGTTTCCACACCAGTCCCACCACCAATTTAGGTCATGAGTTACCAAAAGAAGATCAAAAGACATGAAATAAGCACATACAATTGGGGAAAAGTTACATCAGTAATCAGTAGACCTGAATAGCACAGGCTTGCCACAAACTTTCAGTCTTTTAAAAGCATATGGGTGTACATGCTCACACACACACACACACACACACACACACACACACACACACACACAAACACAGAATCTGCAAAGTGTGAAATGCAAAAAACAATGACAATATGGTATTTAAATGTTCTTTTTAAAATATTTATGTATGTATTCCCTTTTGTTGCTCTTGTTGTTTTTCTATTGTTGTAGTTACTATTGATGTTGTTGTTGTTAGATAGGACAAAGAAATGGAGAGAGGAGGGGAAGACAGAGGGGCGAAAGAAAGATAGACACCTGCAGATCTGCCTGTGAAGAGACTCCCTGCAGGTGGGGAGCCTGGGGCTCTAACTGGGATCCTTACACCGATCCTTGGGTCCTTGAGCTTTGCACCACTTGCTCTTAACCCGCTGCGCTACCTCCTGATTCCCTGTATTTTAATGTTCTTATCTTTCTAGTTGTTACCATGATGTTGTTGATCTTCAAATGCAGTCCAGATGTACAGCACATGCTTTACCTTTCTTGGGTCAACACTCACCCTAGACATGTGAACAAATGTGCTAAATGTTACCTGTAGAACATTTGACTGAAACTCTCAACTGAGCATCAATGAGGTGACTTCTAGTAAGTGGAACTGCAACATGATATAGGTGATAGAAGGTTTAAATATCAGAAAAAACAAGATGCTCCACTATAGAGAAGATTCACATATTGCTCGTCATTGATGTTTATACAAACTAATAATGTCTAAAATTTATCTCATTCATAATACTAGGCACCATATGAATTTAAGTATTTATTTTTATAACATTATAGACAACTGGGCAAATTCAGAAACTGTAGTAATATAGCCTGAAAACCAGTTGTAAGTTTATTAAGAATGGAAAATGGACTCTACTCAGTGTTGCAATCCGAGTGCTTGGCATGTATATTTGTTGGGGAAACAAATTAAAACCCAATTTTCTAAAGAGTTTCAATCTTTTCCTAAGCAGATTTTCCTTTAACGTGGCTAATGAGCCCCATTATTTGGTGAAATGGAACAGTATAATTTTTACCATTGATACAGGTACTAATTGGTAATAAAACAATGAAAAATCTCTAGTGAATTTAACTAGTATAAAAAAGGATCTGAATAATACATTAAGTGAATAATCAGAAACAGAACTATGTTGTACAATGTTAAATGAAAACTTCATAAAGGGAAATTAAAATTCTTGATTTGTTGGCAAGGGACTTGGAAACTATTAAAGGGAAATGAATTCTTTAGAAATCTGAGTTTCCATATCATTCATAGCCAATAGAATTTTCCTTCACATATCAATGTTTAAACATCTATGGAAGATGAAGATCACGCTGAAGAAACATAGACTTGGTGCGTACATGCTCTCTACCCATGAGAAACAAAGACAAGGACATGATCCTCCATGTCCTTTATATGGATTTATTTGCCAATGTCCATGCTCAGCAGAGAAGCAGTTACAGAAGCCAGAACTCCTACTTTCTGCTCCCATAAACAACCTTGATCCATACTCCCAGCGGGCGGAGAAGTGATAGGATGAAGAAAGGAGGACTCTGCACTCCAGCTCCATCTGCACCGAAAGAGAGAGTAGGAAAATGAGAGAGATATATGGAGGTATCTATGATGCCATGAGTGATTTAGAGGGGAAGAGAGGATAGAATCAGAAAAACAATGTGGACACATAGTTGTAGAGAAGATGGCTGACCCATTTCTACAACCTTAGGGGAACTGTGGTGGCTTGCAGTGGGGAGAGTGGAGATTCGGAACTCTGGTGGTGGGAATGGTGTGGATTCAAACCCCTGTCAACATGTACTTCTTTAATATAAAAATAAATAGATCAAAATAAATAATGTGTGGAATATCAAAACTATATCTAGAAACTACACCTATAGCAAGATAATAAAACAGAATATAGCAACAAATATTATTCTGAACAAGTTTATGATTTAAGTTGTACTGTCTGGAAAACCCAAATCATTTCACTGACAATTGTACTTCCATCTTACAATATACTTTCTTTCTTTTCTGTGTTCTTTTATCTTATGGCAGGCTGATGACATATGTTTAGTTTTCCAAATAGAAAAGCAGGAATTATATTTAGGTAGTTCAGATTATTTGTAACCAAAACATACTATAGTATTCTAAAAATAATATTAATATATTTTCATAGAGTGCAAGAGTTAGTTTCTGTCCTCTTTTTTAAAATAAATTATTTATGCCAGAAGGGTTATTGCTAACAATTAGGTTCTGCAAGACTCTTTTCCTGGTAGCTGATTTGTTGTTGTTGTTAGACATGGAGAGAAACAGAGGAGAAGAGAGGAAGAAGAGAGAGAGAGAGAGAGAGAGAGAGAGAGAGAGGAAATGACTGATTCACTGCTTAACTACTCAAGAATCTTCCTCTTGCAGGTAGGAGCCATAGGCTTGAACCTGGGACCTAGCAGATGTTAATATGTGAACTCTGTGGGATGCATCATCACTGGGCCCCTGCTTTGAGTTTTGTATGGCTGTTATCAGAGGAAAGAAAGAGGGTCTGGGAAGAAAGTAGAAGCATCTCTTTGTCATGATGGCACTAGGATTTCAATAATGAGTTTACACAATTTGGGTAGTCAGTTGTGCAGTTACGTCACTCATGTTATAGTTCTATAAATCAACCATAAAAATGTTGTATCATTTTTATCTGTACAATAAAATAGAAACACAAAAAGCTCATATATTTTTGTCCAGTGATTGTATTGCAAGTAGTGTTTCGAACTGGGGACTATAAGTATCTGTATTTAGGAATCAAAAGTCTATTTTAATAGAGACTGACTAGATATGAGGGATGCTAGCTAGGACTTGGAGATTTCTTTACTGGGGAATTGTTTCATAGTTTACAGTCAACTGTAAAATACAATAGTTTGTACATGTGTAACATTTCTCAGTTTTCCACATAACAATTCTATCCCCACTAAAGACTTGGAAACTTCTTATTGAATACATAGAATAACAAGTATATATGCCATGAAGAGACACAAATCTCCACTAAAGGCAAGGTGAAGTTATCATAGCAATAGAGTTTCATCATATTGTATGTATTTAAATTTTAGTCCTATTCAGTATAAGTCTGGACCCCTGTGGCAAATGAGACTGGACCCTCCCCACTTGGTGTTGGAGTAATTAAGATCGTTTAATATTTCTCCCAGATGACTAAAATTTCCACAGGTTTCTTCCTGACTCTGTGTTCTCTCAGAACATTTACTTTTAGGAAACTTTCAATTGTAAATTCTTTCCCCACTGGTCCGTTGAAATATAAATTTTCTCCTAGCCTCTTGACAGTTTTATTACTCAGTAATGTCTTTCTCAAGGACCTGGGAGCCATCACTTTGAAATGTAACTATTGAAGGAGATAGTCTTTAAGGGGATAGGAGACTCACTTTGATGGAGACCAATTAGCAGGTACAACTGATCTAATCACCAAGGCCAACCTCTCCCTAACATTCTCTACTGCTTATCCACTATTTTAGACAGATGCTTAAATATCATCTTGTTTTTTCTCTTGACAGAGTTCAGTCTCTCTCCCCACAGTGCACAAGAGGAGGCTAGGTGGTGACACACCTGGTTAAGCACACTTATTACAGTATACAAGGACCCGAGTTCAAACCCCTGGTCCCTAACTGCAGGAGGAAAGCTTCTTCAGTGGTGAAGCAGGGCTACAGGTGTCTCTCTGTCTCTCTTCCTCTCTATCTCCCTCCCCCTCTCAATTTCTCCCTGTCTCTACCTAACCATAAACACCCTTTTTGAAATAAAAGTTATTTTATTTCCATTTATTGAAATAAATGGAAAACAAGTTGAAAAAATAAGGGGATATGAGAGGGCCAGATAAGTGATATTAAAATGTGGGTCATTTACTTTTTCTTTTTTTAATTTTTATTTACAAAATGGAAATATTGAAAAGATTATAGGATAAGAGGTGTACATTTCCACACAATTCCCACCCCACCACCCAGTGCTCCATATCCCATCCCCTCCCCTGATAGCTTTCCCATACTTTATCCCTCTGGGAGTATCAACCCAAGGTCATTGTGGGATGCAGAAGGTGGAAGGCCTGGCTTCTGTAATTGCTTCCCCACTGATCATGGGCATTGACAGGTCGATCCATACTCCCAGCCTGCCTCTCTTTTTCCCTAGTGGGGCAGAGCTCTGGGGAGGTGGGACTCCAAGATCCATGGTGGAGTCATCCGCCTAGAGAAGTCACTTTTTTTCTTACCATCCCCCCCAATTTCTGCCTTATCAAATAAAATAAATAAGTAAAATTAAAAATATACATATTTTAAAAAAGGTATCCCACCATGTGACAGCTGAGGAACTGCCTTTATAAAACAGGTACATATGATGTTTTGCTATACTCAGGACCAACCATTGACAATGGAGGAAGGCAGCAGGTAACATTTGATAGCTGTATGTTCAGCTCAGTCCACCCGAACTGAAGCTTGTCACAGTTCAGTAAACTATTCCACCCTTGTTTTCAGTTTGATATGCTAATGGCATCAGGACCTATGAAGAGTCTCTAAGAACAATTCCAAGCCCCCCCTCCCTCCTTCTCCTCTTTCACTTCAGTGAATCCTCAGTCCCTCAGAGACTGAGATTGGGGAATTAAATTCTTAATCAAATTATGCTTTTTAGGCTAAGTGGCTCATGTATGAAAATTCCAAATTTATAATATGAATCGACTTTCATCTTATTTATCTTTTAATGATTTTTTTTTTTTGTCTTTTTCAAAACCAAGAGTAGGACACAAGGCTTCTAGCTTCATTCCTGGTCTTGAAAAGCAGGAGAGAATTGGAGCTTCCTGAATTTAGAGCGAACTAACTTTCTAATCCAAATTCTGGGTACATTTAGCTAGTATACCTACACTTTTCTGTGGTGGGTAGAAATTATTCCATGCCCCAGAGGGATGGCATTAGGACTCAGGAATCAAATAGCTGTTAGGAATCACAGAGATCAAAGAAGTTAAGTCAGAATGTCAAACTAGGTGCTCTAGACTCCAACGCTCGAACGTGTAGCAAAAGTCTGTGTTGTGGGAATTTTTTTTTTTTAAGAGTAATTGCTTCCACTGAGATATGTTGCTTTTTTCTCTACCTTTTTATCTTATGTCTGAGAGATAGCTAGGTTCACTAGGACGCTCCTTTAGCTTCGCGTGACTAGTTAGGCATTTGAGTATCATTCATTTGTCAGAAATTCAGGTTAACTTGCTCTTTTCTTCTTTTCTAGAGACATTCTTTCTCCTTGCAAAAAATAAAAATAAAAATCCAAATAGCATGGGAAGGTGGAGGAGCAAGATTAGAATGGTTGTAAAAGGAAATGAGATAACTAGGAAGGAACAGTCCCAAGAAACCCTTAGATACTCTCTCGTTGAAGAATTTGTGACAGGGCCAGGTTGGCAGGAATGAAAAGGAAAATCCTCTTTTATTAAGCACACCTGTGTGGTATTATCTCTTCAGAGGTGTTTATGAAAACATTCACAGACAGTAAAACTTGCCTCCATAGACCCACTTTTATTGAATTTCTTCAGCTCTTCCATCAAATTTTAAAATCCCTTCTCATTACTCCATCTCTACATAAATCATACCATGAGCTCATCAGACTTCAGTTTAGATGCAATTCTCTCCATCCTTTGGTAATTTGATCAAGACCTGTGTATTGCTCTCTAAGGCAGAACCTATATCCTGGACCTCTAAATTTCTCAGGGATGACTGACAATTGCTTTGGTCCATCTCTTAGAGGAAAAATGAACCAAGATCCAGGAGAGAAAAAAAATCAAAAGACCATTGGCAGTTTAAAAGCAGGGAACTTTCAATTCAGGCACTAGTGATTCATCCTCTTATTTAAATAATGCCATCTCGATTCTGTTATGTCAGGCTTCAGAGACTACAGTGTACCTCTGTCTTGTTAATCAGAACCCCCCCATCCCCAAATGGGATCTTGCTAATAGACAAGAGAGTGATGGGATCACAGGTTGTTGTTCTACCGTGTGTGATGTGGAGGTCAGATATATATGGAATATACAGCTAATAGGAGGCATCTCTAGGGATTCCAGAAAATAAGAATCAAAGCAGTGCTGGTATTCACTCTCCAAGATGAAATTAGATTTTCAAATAGATTCATATTTTTATTGAAAAATATAATGATATCAGAATAAAATATTACATACTACCATTGTATGTGGTACACAGTGTAGATTCATAGCCACAGAATTGTGAGGAATATATACTAAGACACTCAGTCACCTTCTTGGTCTCAGACTTAATCAGATTTCATCTAGAAGGACTCTGATAATAGAAAACAGATTGTGATGTTTTTTTTTTCCAAACTTTCAATCAATCAGGAAATTGCTAGACTATTTCTTTTCCAAATTGGCATCATTCTATGTTCATTCATATGTCAGTTATTAATGGTATCAGCTAGACATTCAGTTGGCTATCAAAAAACTGTTGAAAGGATGGGGCTTGATAGCATAATAATTATAAAAAAGAGACTTTCATATCTGAGGCTCTGAAGTTCCAGTTTCAATTCTCTGCACCATCATCAGCCAGAGCTGAGCAGTGCTCCAGTATAAAAAACATACATACATACACACATACATATATGCATACACACAGACACACATACATGCATACACACACACATACATACATGCACACACATACACACATACATACATATATGCACACATCCATGCATACATACATATAGGCATACATGCATACACAATACATACATGCACACACACATACATACATGCACAAACATACATTCACGCATACATGCATACATATATGCATGCATATATGCATGCATACATACATGCACACATACATACATGCACACACATAGATACATACACACATGCATGCATGCATACATACACACATAGATACACGTATACATATATGCATACATGCACACACACATAAATACACACATGCATATATATATGCATACATACATGCATACATACATACATACATACACACATAATATGCTGTTGAAAGTCACTGATGTGCCAGTGGAATGTATGCATGAAGTACTAGAGTGAATGAAAGAGGAGTATCTTTTACTCATTTGTATTCTTACTGCAGTAGAGTGTGTATTTAGGAAAGAAATTAACGGAAACACATGGAAGTTACAAGTGTATGCTATGCAGAAAATTATAGGAGAGGCAGATCTGTGAACAACTCTCACAGCTTTTAAAATAAAATATTGCAGTGTCATTCTATGGGCATATTCAAAGTGTCATGTGTGTGAGGCCACATTCTGGTATTGAATGTGCTACTTTAAAAATATATTTATTTATTTATTCCCTTTTGTTACCCTTGTTTTATTGTTGTGGTTATTACTGATGTTGTTGTTGTTGGATAGGACAGAGAGAAATGGAGAGAGGCAGGGAAGACAGAGAGGAGGAGAGAAAGACAGACACCTGCAGACCTGCTTCACCGCCTGTGAAGTGACTCCCTGGCAGGTGGGAAGCCAGGGGCTCGAACCAGGATCCTTACGCTGGCCCTTGCTTTGTGCCACCTGTGTTTAATCCACTGCACTACTGCCTGACTCCCGAATGTGCTACTTTTTTCAAATATTTGTCCATCAAGAAAGACATGGTTTATTCGTGAAGAAGCTTTTCAGTGTCCAAATTTGAACTGGAACAAATCACAGATAACACAGATAGTAAGTCACCAGATAGAGGAATCTATCCTGGATGACTAGATCATTAGCGAAACATCTAGAACTTGTAAGGCCAGAGAGATAGCTAACTACGTCAGGGTCATGTGCTTGTGGTATGAGTTCTGACTCTGGAACTATATGGGCGTGGCATGAGGATACCAGGGAAATTCTTCTCTCTATACTTTACGATTAGTCTTCCCATCTAGAAAAAGTTGTTTGAGAATTTCCATAGCTCTGCAAAACAAACAAACAAACAAACAAACCAAAACAGAAAGGCCTGTGTTTCTACATTTCCTTTTTTTTTTTCCCCTGCTCTCTCACCTGGACTGGCAGAAATACGTTGCTTGTGGTGAAATCCCAGGGGACACAGTCACTCACACTGCACGGGCACTTTGACTTCAAAAGCTTGTTACAGTGGTATGAACCTCCCCTCTTTGTTTAAATCCATTCCTGTTTCTTTTGTTTGTTTGTCTTTCACTTATAACTAACTCTCCACCACTGTGGTCCTCCCTGGCCCTTTTCAGCTTGATTTATCTTCTGAAGTAATTAGTCTTCATCTTTGGGTTTGGAATTGACACAGATTTTTCCCAGATCTTCCCTCCAACACTGGCTTAGCCTGTGGCCTTCCCTTCTTTTCAACCAGCTAGAAAATCCCTTTTTAGGAACTAAGTCCATATCATATCAGTGCAATAATCTATTTCTTACAGTTGTCTCTGCAAAGATGATAAGATGGCAACAAGTTTGTCCGGAGGAGTGCCTGAACAGGCAGAAGTAATATATTGGATGGTTCTCACAGGAAAAATGAGAGTAGTCACAACTAAGCTGAACTACCTCTGAAAAAAAACTCTTGGCACTCCCAACTCTAACACATAGGATTTTAACAATATATGGTGGGCCCCTCCAAATGGCATTTGCAACACTAAATAATAGGAAGGATTTTGACTTTGGGGTCAGGTATTTCTGAGTGAATGCTCTGATTCTTTTCAATAGCTATCTGTTCTTAAAAAAGGAGACTCTCTACAGAGTGGGAAAGATCTTTATAGGGCACATATTAGACAAATGGTTAGTAACCAAAATGGAAAGAGGAAGAATATGGACAAAATATTTACCAAAGAAGAGATCCAAAAGGCCAATAGACATGAATAATTTTCTAAGTCCAATAACTATCAAAGAACAGGGCAGGGAACTAGCAAAATGGTTGTGCAAAGAGACTCTCATGCGTGAGGCTTCTGTGTCCTAGGATCAATCCCCTGTACCATCATGAGCCAATGCAAATGTTGTTAACAATGAGCTACCATTTTATACCTGTAAATGTGCATGTCATACCTTAGAAAGGCCAATAACAAAAAACACTGCTGAGAATGTGCAAAAAAAAAAAAACCTTCCTTAATGCTGGGGGGAATGATGTAAAACAGATCCAACATCATAGAAAACACTACAGAAACTTCTCAGAACACTAGAGAAGTACCTATCCTATGACCCAACAATTCCTCTCCTGGGTATATATCCAAAAGGACACAAGAACAGTCATCTGAAGAGATCTGTGTATGCCTATGTCCACAACAGCACGATTTGTAATAGCACATTGAAATCAACCAATCTTGAAAAGAACCCAGTTGTACAAAAACAGATGAGTGGCTGAGAAAGTTTATATATATATACAGTAGAATACTACTCAGCTGTTAAAACTGATGAGGCCATCTCCTTTGCTTCATCATGGACAGAACTTGAAGGCATTTTATCAAATGAGGTAAGTCAGAAACAGAAAGACAGATACCAGATGGTCTCACCTACAGATGGAACTTAAGAACTAAACCAGGAAAGAAAAATGCAAAGTGAATCCTGAACCAAGTCTGATGTACTGCACTACAGCAAAAGCTTCTGAGGATGGATGGGTTGGGAGTGTGTGAAAAAGGTTATGGTGTATTAATGTGTCCATATGCCAAAAACTATACTGTAAATCACTATCCCTCCAACAAAATAAAGATAAATGAATATGGGAACTGCTAAGGGTTAGAGAGGTAGAGTGCATGTCTTACATGTTTGTGGTCCTGTATTTGATCTCTGGATCTGTAGATGATGGAACAGTACTTGAGTCTCTTTCTCTCTCTCTCTCTCTCTCTCTCTCTCTCTCTCTCTCTCTCATTATTTTACTAAAAGGAAAGGCATTGTGGGTGAGGGTATATCATAATGGTTATGCAAAGAGACTTTCATGCCTGAGGCTCTCAAGTCCCAGGTTTTATCCCCCATACAGCCATAGGCCAGAGCTGAGCAGTACTCTGGTAAAAAAAAAATAAGAGGCACTATGACTAATATGTGTGTTGGGGGGAGGGTTTCTTAAATCATTGGACTTAGAAGAATGTGGTCTTGAGTTTCATTCAAGAATTACATGCACCAGAATCATCATTCTTTCTGTCATCTATCATCTATCTATTGATCTATCTGCCTGTCTATTTATCATCTATCTACCTATCTCTATCTGTCTCTTTTTTTTGACTCTGGGGTTATCAACCGGTTTCAGTGCTTGCACTATTAACCCATGGTTTTGGGAAGCTATTTTTCTCATTTTTTTCTTGGATAGGACAGGGATAAATTGAGAGAGAAGGGGGAGATAAAGAGACAGGGAGAAAGACACCAACAAACCTGCTTCACCACTTGTGAAGCAACTACCCTACAGGTGAGGAACCCGGGGCTTGAACAGGGATTCTTGTAGGGTCCTTGCACTTCATACTGTCTGTATGTGCTACATACTGGTCCCTACTTCTCTCTCTCTCTCTCCCTCATTTGTGAATATTTTTTAAAATGATGATATTTTGTGGGCAATAGCAAATGTAAAAGTGATATAATATTTACCCTGAAATATTTTTGTGCGTTTAGCTTTCAAAGTACCGCTACCTTCATATATATAATCAGTACATTAATAGTTTGCCTATGTTTCTTTCTTAGTTAGCCTCATTACTTGTATCTTATAGGCACAAATAGGAGAGCAATAGTCTTCCCAGCCATTGGAGATCTTGATTGATTATTTCTATTTCTTTTGGGCTTATCATATGACTTTTTTTTTATTCTTCTTTCTTTGGAATTTAGTCACGTGACTGCTGGTCATCTATCAATTATAAATGGAAGCTCCGTGCCATATTTCAGTGCATATCCTCACTTCTGTAGTGTATCCAACAGTGTATCTGAAAGTGGACTCTGACAGTGGACATGAAAACTACAGGTGCTAAATTGCCATGAGATATGAACAAAAGTAGACATTTCTTGTGGCATGTCATGCAGGTTTTATTTAATCACTGCTTAATTATAGTATTCTGACAAATATAGGCAGAGTTTACATTTGCCTTTTATCCAAAGAGGCTGTTTTTCACAATTCCTTTCTGTTTCTAAACCCACAGAGGAGTTTGGAAGCAATATCACCGTGTAAGTGAATGATTTATCACTTCTGTTTGGCCCTTAGCAAGGATTTGCTCTCTACCATTCATCTCTCAAGATATAATTGGACTTAAAATTAAAACTGCATTACCTTCCAATTCATTGAGAGGAAGCTGGTAGTTTTGACTTAAACAGCAGTTTTAAGCAAGGTATCTATTATAAGGTTGTGAAAATTTGTTCTAGACTGTTTTCATGGGAGTCATCAGGACAACACAACTATTTTTCAAATGATGCTAGACCACAACCTGCAGTCCTGAGGACAAACTTCAAGACTAAGATAGAGCTCAGGCTGAGCTTTGAGGTCTTCTCTAATTTAACCCAAGCTGATACCTATGAGCCTATTGTAACCATTATATTTCACTGTAAGATTTTGTTTATACAAATATTTCATTCCTAACATAAGCCCCTTGTAGAAGAAACAGATACAGAGCTTGTGTTTTAAGAATGAGGAAAGGATCCCAGGTGAGAGTAAGATTAAAAAAGACCCTGGCAAGGTACAAGGTGGTAGCACACCTGGTACAGTAAACACATAACAATGAACAAGACCCCAGGTTTAAGCTCCCAGTCCCCACCTGCAATGGGGAAGCATCAGAAACAATAAAACAGCGCTGCTCTACAGTCAACAATATTTATACAATTTTCCATATTTGGGAGCTACTCTCTTCCTTGATCCAGCTTTCTAGCCTTTTTTCCAGTCATGAAATCATCTCTCCAGACAACAACTTGGGTCTACCTGCATATCAGATGTCAGGATCAGGAAACAACTAGTATAGTTATGGGCCCTTTGGAATATAACTAAAATAGGCCTACTAGCTATCTTCAAAAAGGAGACCCCAAACTTCATCTGCAATATTTCAGCCTTTAGGTTCATAATTAGTCAACAATTTGTTTGGCTTTATATGTTAACTCTTTTTTCAGCCACCAGGTTCCAGATGTCAACATTTTCCCAACTGGGCCTCCCTGGGCAGACAACCCCACTAATGTGTCCTGGAGCCCTTCTTCCCCAGAGCCTCATCCTACTAGAGAGAGACAGACTGGGAGTGTGGACTGACCTGCCAATGCCCATGTTCAGCAGTGAAGCAATTACAGAAGCCAGTCCTTCCACCTTCTGCAGCCCATAATGTTCCTTAGTCCATACTCCCAGAGGGTTAAATAATAGGAAAGCTATCGGGGAGGGGATGGGATATGGAGTTCTGGTGGTGGTAATTGTGTGAAATTGTGCTCCTCTTATCTTATGATTTTGTCAGTTTCCTTTTTATAAATAAAAACAAAAAATTATTCAAAATCAATAAATAATACAGTTTTTTAAAGGATCCTGGAAGATGAGAATGGTGATCACTCAGGAACCTCTCCAACAGTTTCAAGTTTATCTTTATCAATAGCATGGCTCAAGAATAACGTTAAAGTAGAATCTCCTAAGAGTGCTCTCTCTCCTCTCAAGCCATACTAAAAAATCTTTTCACCTCCTTGATTCTCAGAATGTACAGTATATAGCTGTTTGCTGGGTTTTCAGATGACAATTGTCGAAACAGAGCTCAAAGTGCAAAAGATTAATACCTATAGGGCTGGGAATAGAGTTCATTTCCCCATGTAAAAGGATCCAGATTTAAGCCACTGGCACCATGGAGAGGTATCATGGGCATCACGGGGCAGCCTCACGAACTGTGAAGTATCTCCACCTTTCTCTCTCTGATGTTGGGAATACTGTCATTTATCATGATAGTTAATTGTCAAAGCCGGTAAACTACTCAGAGGAAGGCAGGCCACGTGGGCATGATTAGCAGACAACAGTTAAGTATTAGCTTATTTAATCCAGTGCTTAAAGGAAACAGCTATCTGTCTGTCTGTCTGTCTATCTCTCAGGTTTCTTGGGATATACATGCTTGGAAGATCATGGCTGGAAAACAAATTTATGAGAGAAATTAACTCAAGCCATGTGTGTTACTGTTAGGCCTTTTCCTCTTTCCCTGTGTAATTTAGCTTTAATTATTGGCCCTAAGACCTGAAAGTCAAGCTTCTACCTGGACTTCCAGGAGACTAATAAAACTTCCATTTTTAACTATTCTGAAATGACTGCTTTTATTTTCTCAACAATCTTTCTTTCTTTCTGAAATTTTTAAGAAGAAAAGAATATAACTTATACAAGGAAAGGCGAAGTCTGAGAAAGATGGGGAGACTTTTGGCTGGCAGTCAAACATAGCAACGCCTCGCCGATGCAGTCAGGTATTAGAGGAATCTCATGACCAGTGAAACTAATAGGCTCTTGGAATCACACCATATTTGATCACTGATGAAAAAGGTGGTACCCTGTAAAAACTATGACCTCATTTTGACAGATCACATGGACATTGAAACACCTAATGCAGGAAATTGTCAATTACTACATTCTCACAGCTGGGCAGTGAGTCCTTTTGTAAGATTATGCGAGAAACGCCTCACTTGTCTGCTACAGTGGCCCTGAAGCATGTAAGATTATGCGAGAAACGCCTCACCTGTCTGCATACAGTGGCCCTGGGAGCTTATCCTAAACACAGTCACTGGAATCTCCTGGGACATACCCAGCAATCGGATTGGCAGTTTTGTATGCTATGCAGATGATTTGTTTTGCACATTTGGATATGGTAAGTAGAAATGTTGATCCAAACAAAAAATGGAGATTAAGTTGTAAGGCTGGTTAATTTCTTAGAAGACTTTGTTGAGATCTGATTATGGTCTTATGAATTTTAAATTGCATTAGAATCTCTGAAGGAACTCCCTAAGAGGATGAGCCCTAGACAACAAAGCCAAAGATACTGAGTTAACATCCTTGGAGTGACACTGAGTTCTGCATGGCAACAATGTCGAGTCAGTTCTCAAGTAATTTAAATCCCTCATCTAGTGGATGAAATTCTATAAGTGAACTTGCCACAGTCAGGCATCTGTAAGATTTAGGACAAATTAACTACTGTGTGTGTGTGTGTGTGTGTGTGTGTGTGTATAGAAATATCCCCCTGAGATGAAATTAGAGTGTACTATAAAAGGAAAGGTCTCACCCGAGTAATGAAGCTGAAGGGTTGTCATTCCACACATGAAGTCTCTGGATACACTCTGAGGTGAAGCATGTTGAGATGGCAATCGTTGCTTTGGTTAGGTTGTGATCGGCGGATGCAATATTATTTGGTATGGATTGGGAGATGCATACGGGAAAGTGAGCCCTATCCAAGGGTGCCAGGACTGGGGGAAGTAGGGGCTCTATAGTGAAGATGTGAGGTTCCTGCTGTCTTAGGGTTCAAAAAGACAATCAATAGTTAATATTATCATCACATTATTTGTTAATTGGGTTAACTTTGAAAAGTCCCTTTGTTATGGTTTGCTGTACAGTACCCAGTATCTTGTATATAGCTGTGTTATTGGAAGCTTCTAATCTACTTGGTCTAGGCTTTTGAGAGAGTCCGCATATCAAATACGTAGCCTATCTATTAAAAAGATTCAGTTTGTCTTTTGAGAACCTTTGAGACATACAATTGATTTCCCCCTCTCATATTAATTAACTAGTGATTTATATGTCTACATTTTGCTAGGAGTGTACATAAACACCATTCCCATCACCAAAGGACCGTGACCCATCCCACCCGCCCATTCCCACCCCCCACTGGCCCAGGAAGCTACATGTCTACCCCTCACCACTGGGTTTTTACTTTGGTGCCCTACTTACAATTTGATCAGGTCCTGCTTTTAGTTTCCCTTTCAGATCTTCTAAGTCAGCTTCTGTTGATGAGTGGGATCATCCCATACTCATCTTTAACTTTCTGACTTAGTTCACTTAACATAATTCCTTCTAGCTCTGTCCAAGATGGGTCAGAGAAGGTGGGTTCATTGTTCTTGATAGCTGCATAGTATTCCATTGTGTATATATACCACAGCTTTCTCAGCCATTCATCTGTTGTTGGGCACCTGGGTTGCTTCCAGGTTTTAGCTATTATGAATTGTGCTGCTATGAACATAGGAGTACACACCTCTTTTTGGTTGGGTGTTATGGAGTCCTTGGGGTATAACCCCAGGAGAGGAATTATTGGGTCATATGGAAGGTCCATGTCTAGCCTTCTGAGAGTTTTCCAGACTGCTAAAATATATACCTGAAAGCAGGATTACACTAGAGTTTGCAGTGAGTACCTCCTTAACACTTCCTCTCCACTATTCCAAACTTGGGATCCATGATTGCTCAACAAATTGTTTGGCTTTGTATGTTAACTCTCTTTTCAATCACCAGGTTCCAGATGCCACCAGGATGCTGGCTAGGCTTCCCTGGATTGAAGACCCCACCAATGTGTCCTGGAGCTCAGCTTCCCCAGAGACACACCTTACTAGGGAAAGAGAGAGGCAGACTGGGAGTATGGACCGACCAGTCAACGCCCATGTTCAGCGGGGAAGCAATTACAGAAGCCAGACCCTCTACCTTCTGCAACCCTCAACGACCCTGGGTCCATGCTCCCAGAGGGCTAGAGAATGGGAAGGCTATCATGGGAGAGGGTGGGTTATGGGGATTGGGTGGTGGGAATTGTGTGGAGTTGTACCCCTCCTACCTTATGCTTTTGTTCACTAATCCTTTCTTAAATAAAAAAATTAAAAAAAAAAAAAAAAAAGAAATATCCCCCAAGGAAGTCCAGGGAAGTCTGCTCTGGACAGACAACCCCACCAATGTGTCCTGGAGCTCCACTTCCTTAGAGCTCTTCCCCACTAGGGAAAGAAAGAGACAGGCTAGGTATAGATTGACATGTCAACGCCCATGGAAATTACAGAAGCCAGACCGTCCACCTTCTGCATCCCACAATGACCTTGTGTCCATACTCCCAGAAGGTTAAAGAATAGGAAAGCTAACAGGGGAGGGGAGGGGATGGGATACAGAGTTCTGGTGGTAGGAACTGTGTGAAGCTCTTATCCTATGGTTTTGTCAGTGTTTCCTTTTTATAAATAAAACTTTAAAAAAAGAAATAATAAAAAAAGAAATATCCCCCAAACGACTGTAGGGAGAGTAAGTGATTTAAAAATACAGAAACGGGAGTCTGGTGGTAGCGGAGCAGGTTAAGTGCACGTGGCGCCAAGCGCAAGGACCAGAGTAAGGATCGTAGTTCAAGTCCTTGGCTCCCCACCTGCAGGGGAGTCGCTTCACAAGTGGTCTTTCTCTCCCCCTCTCTGTCTTCCCCTCCTCTATCCATTTCTCTCTGTCCTATTTAACAACGGCAGCATGAATAACAACAACAATAATAACTACAACAATAAAACAAGGGCAACAAAAGGGAATAAATAAATAAATACATAGTTTAAAAATGTACAGAAACAAATGCTAGAAAGTGTGTAGTAAGAGAGAAGAATTCACACTGTTGGTAGGGAGTTAAATTGTCCAAACCCTGTGGAAAACAGACCAGAGATCCTTCAAGATGGAGAAGGATGGGAGAAGGGTGGGCAGGTGGGAAGCTTTCAGATCCTGATACACAAGGATAGATCTAATTTAGAGGTGAGAGTGTTTTACAGACACCTATCTTGATGAGACAACAAATTGTACTAATGTGCCAATAACTGTCCTGTAAACCACTAACATTCTAATAAAAAATTTAAAAAATAAATGTAAAACAAATAACATGATCTAATATATAACATGATCTAATCCAATATGGCTTTTTTTTTTTGCCTTAGTACCAGCATCATACATACACTGCTCTTAGTACCCATTTTTTCTATTTTTATTGGATAGAACAGAGATAAATAAAGAGAGAAAAATAGAGACACCTTCAGACATGCTTCACTGCTCATGAAGTGTTCTCCCTGTAAGTGGGGTGCAAGGGCTCAAACTCAGATCCTTCCTTGCTCATGGTGACGTGTGTGCTTAGCTAGGTGAGCCACCGCTAGGGCCCCTGACATTTTATTTCATAATCATACATCCAAAAATTTGACATGAAGAAATGCATGCACACCTATGCTCATTATAGCACTATCTGAAAAGCCCAAATTTGGAAGCAACCTTAATATCTTTTTCTTTTCTTTTTCCTTACTGGGGGCGGGGAGTGGTTAGTGGTTTACAGTCAACAGTAAAACACAGTGGCTTGTACATGTGTAATATTTCTCAGTTTTCTACATCACAATTTAAAATCCCTCTAGGTCCTTCTCTGCCATCATGTTCCAGGACCTGAGCCCTCTCCTATCCCCATGCCAGTGACTTTCATACAATACACCAACTCCAGTCCACATTCTGCATAAGTCTTCTTATTTTTCAGCTTCTTCTTCTTATTATCATTATTATTACTGATTTAATACTGATTGACAATATTGTGGGATAAGAGAAGTACAATTCACACAACTCCCATCACCAGTATGAGGTATCCCATCCCCTCCACTGGAAGCTTCTCCATTTATCATCCCTTTGGGAGTATGGACCAACTATCTCTACAGGGCAATGATCCAGATTTTATGTTTGTTTTTTTAAAGTTTTTTATGTTTATTTATTTATTTTCCCTTTTGTTGCCCTTATTGTTTTAACATTGTTGCGGTTATTATTATTGTTGTCATCATTGTTGGATAGGACAGAGAGAAATGGAGAGCCAAGGGGAAGACAAGAGAAGGGGAGAGAAAGACAGACACCTGTAGACCTGCTTCACTGCCTGTGAAGGGACCACCCTGCAGGTGGGGAGCCGGGGGCTCGAACCGTGATCCTTATACCAGTCCTTGTGTTTTGAGCCACCTGTGCTAAACCCGCTGCGCTATAGCCCAACTCCCCCCAGATATCCTAAATGACAGTTTTTTCTTTCTTGGGGTTCCAGGGAACACTGTTCCTATCACTTAACACTCCAGTGATATCAAACCGATCTGTTTCCTTTGTGTACCTTTCCCTGATTCATTTTTCCCCATGCCTTTTCTCATGCTCTTCTGTTCCACTCAGTGTTTCAAATGTGCCCTTGTCTTTTCTTCCCAGAGTCCTCTTCCACTCTGACTTATGATGGTGCTGAGGATTTAACTGGAGATTTGGAACCTGGGGGCCTCAGGCATAAAAGTCTTTTGCATAACCTACACACAGCACCTCTTAAGATAAAACAAGAGTATCTTCCAGCAGACCTCTGGATAATCTTTCTCCGAGGTTCCCATAGCACTTGGAAACTTAGTTATGCAAAAAAAAAAAAAAAAACAGGGTCCTGGCTCCTCTTTGGATGAATAGTCTGTGGCCATCCATATATTGTCATGTTTTCTAGGGTAGAAATAGTTTGGCTACCTTCAAAGCCCTAGGAAACTTTATTGTACCAGGATCTAGAAGTTTCTCATCTATGAATGTTCAACAGATGTGTCTCTACATCAATGCTGACCTCTCAACTCTCTCAGACTTGTTTTCATCCAATACATCCTTTAGCTAATAGTTTCAGCCTAGTATCACTCTCTTTCCTATTGCTCCCCTTCATTTCAAAGTTCAGTCTGTCTTTCTGAACTAGTTCATCGTCTATCTCATGTGAAGCTATGATGTCAAATGGGTGATTAAAAAATGTTTTGCTTTATATCTTAACGCTTTTCAGCCACCAAGTTTCAGATGCTACCATGATGCCAATTTGACTTCCCTGGGCAGAAGATCTCAACAATGAGTCCTAGAACCCACCCTCCTCCTCAGAGCTCTACCCCACTAGGGAAAGATAGAGACAGTATGGATCAACCTGCTAATGCCCATGTCCAGTGGAGAAGCAATTCCAGAAGACAGACTTTCCACCTTCTGCACTCCATAAAGATCTTTGGTCCATACTTCTAGAGGGATAAAGAAAAAGAAAACTTCCAATGAAGGGGAGAAGGTAGGGAACTCTGGTGGTGGGAATTGTACCCCTCATACCACAATCTTGTCAATCATTATTAAATCACTAATACAAATATATATTTTTTAAAAGTTTGGTATAATCTGTTCTTGCTAAATGACATTCAACAATGAATCTAATTCCATTTCTCTTTCTTCAGGTTTCCTACTTAGGGAAAATTCAAAAAAGAAAATGTAAAACAAAAATAAAATTGAAGCCCAGTGGTGGCACATCCATTGAAATGCATATAGTATGAAGCACAAGGACCCATGCCGGTAGCCAGATTTGGGCCCTTCACTCCCCACCTAGAGGGGACACTTCATAAGTGGTGAAGCAGGCCTACCTGTGTCTATCATTTCCTCTGCCTCTTTATCTCCCCTTCTCCTCTCAATTTCTCTCTGTCCTATACAATGAAAAAAAATGTCTACCAGATGCTGTGGATTCATAGTGCACAGCCATAGCCCTGGAAGCAGACAAAAAAGGGGGGTGGGGAATAAAAGGTAATATACTACCAAGACCATGCCCATCACTGAGTAGATATCCAGGCAATGACTGGAATCCATTATAAAATGGTTCATCTTCTACTAGATTTGCGTAACACAACATTCTTCTTTCTCTTAATATCCATGTGTAAATTTCTTTGCACAGCTCAAAATTACCTTAAATTTAGTATGTCCAAAGCTGCACTCATCATGATTACTTCAGAACAGCCTCTCTCTACTAGCTAATGTTGTGATCATTTTCCCCGCTGTTCCGACTTGACATCTAAGATTTGTTAAAACCCTTTCCCTCTATTGGCCATTGTACTTCACTGCAGATAACAGTGATATATAAGGGCAGGAGAGTCTCTAGGAATAGTCATCCCAAGGGAAGAGGAGTATTTTGCAAGTGAAATAGTTAGAATTGTGGATGCATGGTGATAATAAATAGTAGACTAACAGTCGGTTAATATCATAATTGATTTTTAAATCTTCTGCAATAAATTCACTTCCATAGACTAAAGCTGATGCAGACTACTCTCCTCTCTCTGCCTCACCATACTAGACCTTCAAGCAGAATAATGTTGTAACGGAAGATGTGATAAATGATTGAATACACATGGCTTGAATATATCAAGTGCAAATGTGTAAAAACAAGTCTTAGCCTGATTTGTTTCCTTCAAAGTTGCTGTTATTTTCTAAACTTAAGTATAGGTTCCTCTGCTAAAGTAAGACAATTGGAAATGCCTGTCACTTCCTCAGATCTCAGAAATTTCAAATTTGTTGGATTGCAGTGAAAATCAATGTCCTATATCCTGTTTATATTATCTCAGAGCTCGACTTTCAAATAAAAATATTTTGGAGAAAATTACATTGGACCAACATGAGTCTCACAACAGTGTGCTCATAGCATGTGCAGCTGAGGAATATAACACACACACACACACACACACACATTCAAGCATATACACGCACGTACACATAGAGACATTCTCACTTCACGTTACTCTTTCTGCCACAACTTGCATTTATTAGAACAGCGTCCCCTGTTCTAGGCTTTGTGGTCCTGTGTTGGTATGTTCCCTTCCCCCCCGACCTCTGAGAAGAATTGGTTTGCCCCTTGCTAGTTTCGTGCCCTGCTTTCTCTCCCCCCCACCCATGCTAAGGATGGGCAGAGTCCCAGCAGCAGCGGAGAGAGGATGATGGAGAAAAGCACATGGTGTGGTGATTTGCCCATTTGTGAATAAAGATTAAACTGTGTTCTCAGCCCAGCCATGTGTCTCTGGTCGTCTCTGTTACCCGCCCGTGAAGCCAGCCCTGATAAAACAACAGTCCTGCAAGTCCTCTTCTATTCTGTACTATGTTGCTTATAGTTATTCATCTCTGTGAACCCTTGAGATAGTTATACAAGTGACTAGAAAGGGGAATTGAACTAAATGATAGCCGTTCGATAAAGTCCCTTTTAATCACTGGCTTATTCTTTATCTCTCAGGGATACTCGAAATACTGTTATTATACATTACTAGGCCCTTCACTACTGTGAAAAGTTTTTCTAAATTAGTTTTATTGATCTTCTTTATAATCATCAGTCAATAAAAGAGACAAAATGAGGCTTCTAACAACTAAGAAAACTGACCAAAGACATGCATCTTTGTAGATCACAAATATACAGTTGAGATCAGTAGTATTTATATTTCCAGAATATGACTTCCTCAATAATGTTGCATTTTAATTAAGAACAACCACTAGGTTATTCTTTAAAAAAAATAGAGAGAAAAGATGACGTTAAAGCACTAAAAATCTGTCACAACCGCTTTAAGCATACCGAGTAATATAATGCAACTATCTAATTTAGTCAGTAATTATATCGATAATGACATAATCAAGGAACCACACAATGAATTCATGAACATGAAAACAGAAGCACAAAAAAGGACTTGGCATTTCCAGAAATTTTATTGTTCAAACCACTGTCAGCCTGAACCTTGAAGTGTATGAACGGGATGCTTGCAGGCACAATGTTCCAAACAGTAATGTTGTCAAACCACCAAATAACCTGCAGATGATTGTGACACAGAAAACCCTCAGCTGCGGTTGCGTTTGCATCAAAAGAATCCTGTGGCTCATAGGGTTCGCTCTGTCTTCTGCTTTCACTTACTCAGGAGTCCTGTCTGGTTGTTTCAGATTGATTCTATCTCTCTTTTTTGTTTATCTCAGTCTGTGTCCTCCTCAGTAAAGTACCCCAGAAGGAATCTGCTGCTAAATGAACCTGCTGCTAGCAATATAAATTCTGTAGAGGGTTCTTTTTACATAGTTATTTTTTTATTTATTTGTAGCTAAAATCCTGCAAACACTTGCTGTGCTATAAGGAGCGGGAGTCCAGGTGTAAAAATGAGCGAGTTTGCTTCTAAAATTGCTGTGATAGAAAAATTTTCAAAGTGTAATAGGCATGGAAACACAACTAGTAAAATGCAGGGAAAAAATAACAGCCATAAATCAAATGAAGCTAAAAAACAGATGTTTGTAGCAGTTTCTGCCTTTCAACAGGAAACTTACCAAGCCTTGATCAATAAGACTTAGGAGTCACACACAGGAGAAGCATTCAGTACCCAGGGATGAGCTTGTAAAGACAAGCTGCTTCTATATATCTGTGCTTCCAGTGCTGCAGGACATTCGCAGGGATCACTAGGTGAGAGGAGGATGTCTGTTGACTTTAGACAATTATGGGTATGTGCTCAGAGCAGAATCGAGAGACTTAATTTGAGGGAGACGGAAAGCATAAAGATCACAACATTGAAAATGACATGGACTGCTCACTAATTCATTTACTGCTTTGTGCCATCTTTTAAATTAGCTATTTAATGTTGAATTACCAAGTTGTCAGGTAGTAAGGGTACACATACAATTCCCGCCACTAGAGTTCTGTGTTCCATCCCCACCACTGGAGACTGCAGTGGTTCTCCCAAGATCATGGATAGGGGCTGAATCTATGACTATCTCTCTCTATCTAAGTGTAAGCATACCCCCCCTTTTTCATTCTTCTACCTCACTTCCTCTCTAGTTCACTCCTACAATTATTACAACACCCCAGTGCCTTTCTTTTTCTTTTCTTTTTTCTCTCTCTCTCTTTTCTCTGAGCCCGGCTTCCTCCGGTGTTCTCCAGATTCACTTCTCTCCCACTGATGGTATAAAAACAATTTTCCTGGTGACAAATAACTTTATGTCCTGGTGGAATGAGGGTACAGAGCTCTTTTGTTTACTTCCTCTATCTAGACCTACACTCTTTATGGGGTGCAGAAGGTGGAAGTTCTGGCTTATGTAATTGCTTCTCTACACGGGCACTGGCAGGTGGATCCATACCCCCAGCCTGTTTTTATCTTTCTCTAGTGGGGCAGGTTTCCTCAAGGTTTTTTTAGATAAAAAGAGAGTCAGAGAGAGAGAGAGAGAGAGAGAGAGAGAGGGAGGATGACATCACAGAATCTGGGTTATCAAATTAGATCATCTGTATAGTGCAATTCAGATGGAACCTGGCCTCACGGAATTGGAAGAGACTTTAATGCCATGGTATCTCTGTCTCTCTACGTGAAAAGTCAGCCCAGATTGAAGCAGCAGTATTTTTTTTTTAATTATGAAATAAAGGCACCAGGAGACTAAAGCTTTCCCCCAGTGAGTTGGGGCGCAGACTCAAATCTGAGTTATGTATATGACACATCAGGAGCACTACCTAGGTGACCATCCAGCTGCCCACCCCCCAGTATATAATTTAACCAGGATGGTAAACTAAATTACCCAAAAAATTCTAGAAGGCTAAAAGACATAGGGTTGTGATACTGTAGTCAGTAACAAGACATCAGGAGCACTATCTAGGTGACCATCCAGCTGCCTCCCCCCCCCCCCCCAGCATATAATTTAACCAGGATGGTTAACTAAATTACCCAACAAATTCTAGAAGGCTAAAAGACATAGGGTTGCCATACTGTAGTCAGTAACAAGAGTCACCCCCCCCAACCCCATGCCTCCATGTACTCATCTTGATTGGCTTGTAATGGGCCATGTTTTAAAGTTTACAGTTTTCTGTCCAGGGGATTTCTTCAACTCTAGGCAAACTAGAGACTGCACCACCCATCCTCATAGCAGAAGTGGATGACGGAGGACATGAGGACACCACTGTCTCTATCCGTGAGCACAGAGAGTATCGTCTGCACATTTTCTGATATAGAACACAGGATACACTACTTGATTCTCAGATAAGCAAGCTCCTAGAAAACACTTTGGTTCGCTAACACCACTGTTGCCATCTGCATGTGAGTATATTATCCCATACAGTCCATTGTCCCTACCTCCTGATCCAGTGTGTATACCTAGTCAGAAGATCCTGGTTAGTAGGAGTGTAGGTGAAATGGCTTATTCAAGACTTCTGACTTAAAACTATGCAAATTGGGGTCAGGTGGTGGCTCACCTGGTTGAGCGCACATATTAAAATACATAAGGACCCTGATTTGATCCCCTGGTCCCCAACTGTAGGGGAAAACTTTGTAGTGGTGAAGCAGTGCTGTAGGTGTCCCTCTGCCTCTCTCCCTCTTGACCACCCACTTCCTTCTTGATTTTTGGCTGTCTTTATACAATAAATAAATAAAAGTAATAAAATATTTTAGAAATATGCAAATTACCTATTAGCCAAAAGGAGATCCAGTATTGTGTCTCATAAAAACTCTTGACTCCAAAGCTGTCATAATGTGATTGAGAGAGACATAGAGAGAGAAAGAGAGAGAGAGAGATGATTATGAAAATGTGAACCCCAAATTTGGAAAGTATTTGAACTGTGCCAAAAGCATTTAGAAAGAAATTCATAAGGTCAACTAAATGGATGAGAACAAAGAACTGGATGGATTTTATTATAATCTATTAAAACCATGCAGTTAGGAGAAACAGAAGGTATAGAGAAAAATGTAATGGGATTCATTTTCCATGGAGCGCTAAGAGCCTCTGGAGTATTCAGGTACAAAGATTCACTTGGCTGAAGCTAACAGAAGAAATAAATTATTAGCAGTTGATAAGGGGAGGAAAATATACCTGAGGACTGTGTAAAATGGTCAGAATTTCTAGAGGCAAAGAGTATTTTGAAACTGAAGCTTATTTAAAATTCTTAGTTTTTCATGCTTCTAGAATATAAAACTTTTGTCATCCGTGTCCTTTGATGTAAATGTATATTATCTGATTTTAGAGGCAAGGCAAAAAATTGATAATTATCCTGCTATTGGCAGCAGTATACAGTAACTGTTTCGAGTTAAATATTATTGTATTATAAATTATTATTTTGATAATATTTATTGATGATAAAACATTATTTTGTGATGAAAAGTGAGACCTTGACACACACACACACACATATATGTGTGTGTGTGTATTTGTTCAATACTACTGACAAATTGGATCAGCATGAACTTTTATTTAACTGATTAATTAATTAATGGTACTGGGGCCATTTGCATATGAAATTCTTTGGCACCCAGGTTGTTGGTGTGTGTGTGTGTGTGTGTGTGTGTGTGTGTGTGTGTGTGTGTAATGGGCTTGAGTCTAGGATTTCATGCACTAAAAGGCATGTTACTTGGGTGAACAATTTCCTAGTCTCTTTATTATTATTATTATTATTTAATTATTACTGGTGATTAAATAATAGTGGATGTGATTCTGGGATAAGCGAGGTACAATTCATGCAGTTCCCACCACCAGAGAATGGTATCCCATTCCCTTCATTGGAGGCTTCCCTGTTCTTTATCCCTTTGGGACCATGGACCCAGGATCATTATGGGGTGAAAAAAGTGGGAGGTCTGGCTTCTGTACTTGCTTCTCCCTTAGACATGAACACAGACAGACAGGTAGATCCATACCCCCAGTTTGTCTTTACATTTCCCTAGTGAGGTAGGCCTCTGGGGAGGTAGGGTTCCAGAATATTATTATCATTATTTCTAGTTTAATATTGACTTAATACAGATTAATATATATATATATATATATATATATATATATATAAATTAACTGGGTTATAATTACACATCATTCCCACCATCAGAGATCTGTATCCCATTCCCTTCATTGGAAGCTATAGTTGTTCTTCCAAGGTTGAAGATAT